>NW_020955461.1:970265-977451 GCF_003031625.1 Empidonax traillii | reverse complement strand
TAACCCCAGCTGGTAAAAAAGCACCACAGTGCTGCTCACTCACACAATCTCTTCCCTACCCCCAGAGGTGAAAAGAATAGGAAAGGAAAGGTAAAGCTTGTGGGTTGAGATAAGAAACAAATGAACAAATAACTGAAACAAAATATAGTTATAAACATACTAATCATATTATTAATAATAATAATTTTAATTACAAGGAGAGGGAGAGACAGTAACAGGACCCAAGAGAAGCAAGTGATGCACAATACAATTGCTCACCACCTACTGATCGATACCCAGTCCAGCCCTGAGCAGAGATTTTTTCCTTCCCAGTAATTCCCCCAGGTTAGATACTGGGCATGATGTTCTGTGATATGGAATACCCCCTTAACCAGTCTGGGTCATCTGTCCAAACTACGTTCTCTCCTGGCTTTTTTGTGCAGTTCCTCACTGATATGAGACTGATATGAAATCCTTGACTTAGGGTAAGTACTAATCAGCAACTGCCAAAACATCAGTGTATTATCAGCATTATCCTCATACTGAATCCAAAACACAGCACTGTACCAGTGACTAAACAAACTGTCCCAGCCAAAAGCAGGACAAAAAGGAAATGTGATTATGCTCAAGCACACATGTTAAACTAAACACGATCTGCTAACTTGGATGTCACATTTTCAAGCAGAGTTTGTTTGAATGCATATGTGTGGCATGACACAGGGCTATGTAAAGGTATGCAGGCTGGTGTGTACCCTGGAAGAAGCATGGTGTTGTTCAGAAGGTCTCCACCCAGGTGAATGTACCTCCTAATCCAGCTATGTTATTTTCAGCAACTCAATAATACACCCTATTGAGAAAACTTGAAAAATTTATTTAAAATTGAATAGTTTTATATATATAGATCCAGTAGAGACACCTCTCAGAAGTCTGTGTTTGGATTCCTTTTTTTGAAAACTTTGCCAACAATAGTCCTTTTACACAAAAAATCAAACACTAGTCAAACTATTCTATTTAAATATGCTAAACCAGACATACTCCTGTAAATCTGCAAGACATCATGTGACTTAATGTTTTCAAACAGATTACATGCTATTTAAAAAGGGAGACTGTACTTTAAAAAAATGTGAAGAAACTGCAATACGTTAAAGTGAGAGTGAAATACCATATAAATTCTTATACACAGAGCTGCTTCACACTTTAGCTTGCTGCATCTCCTTCTTCTGCGCTTATTCAAAGCTTGAACTGCTCTAGGAATGAAAACATCAGCCTCAAAACCGGAAATTTCACAAAAACAACATTAATAGTGACATCTTCTGAGTGCCTTCTTGCCACCAACAGGATAGATGTTTTTTCACATGTTGTGTACATAATTTTCTACAATGTCTAAACAAGGCAGCACAGTTGACAGTCTTGTTCCTGTTAATTGCCAATTCCTCACTTTCAGGAATGCATAAATCTTCTCAATAAAAGATCACAACTCATGCTGTCAGATCAAAAATCTCACAGCATGATTTTGGGGCCAAGTCAAACACAAATTCTCCAGGGCTCACACTGGTAACACCTTCTATTTATTTTTTTGTTGTTGTAGTTCTGTGGGATAACAGCTTCAAATTTGTTCTGATGTGTTCACTGCATGTGCGTGTCCGTAAATTTCTGAATCACTTGGCTTGAAAAATTGTACTGTGAGTAAGGTCCCTTTTCTTGTTTCTGGTCCTTGACTCACTTCTGCCTGGACTTCAGGTGCTGCACACCAAAATATCATCAGGACACCACGAGAAAATTACTTTCTTTTTGGTAGCTCTTTCTTTGTTAAACAACAGTAGCAGTAACCTCACTGTACCACCTTTTCATACATACGGTTTTCATGTTTTCTACAAAAAATTTATTTCCTTTAGTTTGAAGTTACCCCTGGTTGCCTGGCCCAAAACACTGCATGGGCTCTGTTGCAGCCTGATGGTTCCAGGCAGGCATGGCAAACCAAATCACCTCCATCTTCCTAATTTTTACTCCCAGGAACTCGGGTTTCCTTGGTCTCATCAGGTCTGGTAATCTAACTGGTAGCAAAGATCTTGCTTCCTACAGTTCTGTAGGCATGTCTGTCATGTCAGCTAATGCCATAGGTTTCAGCTTATATTTATTGTAAACCCCAGCCTGTGAAAAGTGATGCCTTATTTCACCCGCACTGCCAAGCCCCAAGGCACAAGGTGGGAGACAGAGAGAACAGTTGCCACCTGCTTTGCTCTACAGGGTGCTCTTGGCCCCATGGAACTGCCAGCTTCTGCTACTTCAAGAGAGAGAGCCTGAATATTGAGTAGGACCCCCCCCACCCAGCACCTACAGGGAACACATAGCCCTTCAGAGTCCATAAGAAAATAAGAAAAATAAGAAAAATCAGAATCAAGGCAATGAGTGTAGCTTGATGCTGCCTTCAGTGTTCCTATGGCTCAGATAGGTGTTTCACCGTGCCACAGAACCAAGGTCTTCTGTCCCATGGCAGCTTATGCTAACATCGGTCCCAGCTGGGCCAGTCCTCTGCCCCTGTAAAACCATCAGACCCTCAACAAGACACTGTGCCCAGCTCTTGGTGTGGGTGTCATGCACAGACAGCCTTCACAGATTCTGGCTTCAGCAGCCTCCAGGAGCCTGATGTGTTTAAAACAGTACAGGGGATTTGGAAAGACATTGAGCTGATGGTTCAACTGCACAAAGCTGATCTCATCTCATTGTGTGCCCGTCTGCCAACTGAACAAATAGCGCCAAAATTACCTCATGAGTTTTATTTAGTTTTAATGCTCAAGCTTATCCTCTAGATCCTTTGAATTATGAAGGAATTGTGGAGCTCTAAAGAATGTAACATATAATGAAATCTTTAAAGGTCTCCTTCCTGGCACCATTCATGACAGTCTGTCTAGACATCAAGCCCCACACTAAGATGCATCTTCAAGTAGCAGGTACTCCTAGGCTTCCTTTTTTTTTATTATTTTTTATTTTTTTATTTTTTTTTTATTTTTTTAAAATTTTTTTTTTTTTTTTTATTTAAGGTCTATCAGGGTACTCCAGTGACCTTTTCTGAGCTTCTGCTGCTGGAGATGCCAAGGGAAAAAATGGACCTGAAGAAGCTGCCACTCCTATTTACTTTTCTTTCATTTGAGGAAGGGGGAAAGAAATGGTGCTTTTGTGCACCTCTCTTTATCTCCTCTTCTATCTCCCTGGAGGTGAAGCATCTGTTCCCACAAATCATTTTGGCTAAGGGTTTTTTGAAGTTGTTTTCCAAAATCTAACAAATGACACAGACTTTGGTATTTCTCTCTGATAAATTTTGTAAGAAAATGGCTCAAATGCCTTTGATACATTTGCTCCCGGAGTTTGTAAATATCTTTCTAAAGAGTATTAGGGTTCTTCAGGGTTTTTTATGTTTAGGTTTTGGGTTTTTTCCTTTTCATTTCATTTCATTTCATTTCATTTCATTTCATTTCATTTCATTTCATTTCATTTCATTAATTGTTCAAATCTTATTAGCTGCAGGCTTATCATAGGAAGTTTTTTCTCACCCATACTGAGGTAGGCAGATCTAATGTTTTCTTGGTTACTTGGACAGATTGGCCTCCACTGAGTCATAGATAGTGAGTGTCTGGGGATAGTCCCAATACGCTAGTTAATGAATGGAAACACAGAGATTTGAACTAGTAGAACTATTAGTTTTGCAAGCATCAGTGCACTACCTCTATTCCACGTTCAGAATAGAGGTTATGTCTAACGTCCAGTTAAACAACTGGACAACTGGTTCATCTTTATTCATTCAAAGATGAACTGCCTTCTCTAGCCTTCCTCAAACCGCCAAAAAGCAGCTCCAAGTTTGGCTGAAAATCCAGATGGAAGATTACAGAATCTACATATCTTAAATGAGACAGATGAGTAATGCAGCTTACTTGTCTAAATCACTTAGCAATCCAAATTACATGCCACATGTCACTCCTTAAGCCGGTCAAGACCAGTTCTCTCTCTCCTTTTTTTTTTTTTTTAATTAGTTCAGTCTAAATGCCTTTAATAACTTCAGAGCTGAGAAGAAGAAGTACTGCTGTAAACAGTATTTTGATTTCATTTGACCCATGCATTATGAGATCAGCTATTAAGATACATTATCTGGAAATGTGATGGTCCTTAATTTTTTCCTCAGATACACCTGGCAGCATGATATTGAGCTAGAAAATATGCTCAGGAAATTCAAAGAGGATCTGTGGTGAAAGTAAAGCAGTATATTGTATCTCTATTGCTCTTTGTATTGCCTTGGAAAGCATATTTCAACGGTGCTTCCCAATGAGCAAAGCAGAATAAATGCTTGCCTACTTTGCATGTCATTCTCATAAAGAAATCAATTTTTTTTATCTTTGAATATAACATTGCACCTACTTCAATTTCTAAGGCTTGTTCTTCAGTTTGATGGTACTGATTCTATAAACTTCAGCAACATCAGGCAACATCTGTGGGGAATTCAGTCAATACATAAGCTCTCTCTCTTCTGTTGTTGAGCAATTTTGCCATCAAATGACTTTGTTTAATGCTATGAAAGTGGTCAACCATACTGTGCCACTCAAGAGAAAAAGAAATTTGCAATCTAACACAGCCTGTTTCAGCCAAATGAACTGAGCTTGGTTGGGGACAGAAACACATCTGTATTGTGGGTTGTTGTTTTGATTGTTTTATGCTGGAGGTGCCAGCTGTTTGTGATGTAAGTGGTTTCTGGTCAGAAAGAAAATTCTCCAAGAATATATTTATACACCTTGTTAGGGCACTTATCAGCTCACCATGGATTCACTTTATCTAGCCAGCTGTCAGAAACAAACACTTACTGTAGACAGTTCTGTGCAGCTGATAGAACTGTCAAAGAAATTGGCATTTCTCAGTATTCTTGATATAATTGCTGCATCCATTCCCAGACACTGGTTCCAGAAATGGCATACTAAGTCTTTTCTTCAGACACATGGATGAGGAGATTTTATTATTTGTTGAGAGAATCAACAACAGATGGGAGAACTGAAGTTCTCTGGGACTACAACATCAGTCCTGGAAGGGGTTTGGAGCCTGCAAGTGCTTCTAGGCTCAGTACCCCAGAGAGAAATGCGCCCCAACATCACAGTTGTCTGAGGTTGATATCAAGAATGTCAGTTAGTGGTATGTGGGGAAAACCTACAGGCTGCAGCCAAGATATGTGTAGGTGCTGACTGTGGAGGTGTTGTGCATATAAGGCACAGCCTCTTCCCTCAGTATGCTGTATAAACAAAGAAGACAGATGAAGGGTGTATATATGGAAAATGGGGCAGAAATATTATCTCTCTTTTGCAGATGAGGAACCATACAATCTTAAGGTCTGAGTGCTAGCAACTGAACATCAGCCTCAGCTTCCCAAAAAAGAAAGTTTATCAATATTTTCCATTTTCAAGGAACATATTTTAAGACATTCAGGAAGAGAAAGGAATAGTGTTGCATCTGAATGAAAATCCCTAGGTGTTGCGGCAATGTATTAAAACATAGCACATCTGAGTGCTTGTCAAGTACAATATACAAGTTGCTAATGCTGCAGTCAAATGCATTTTTCCGAAGAATCAGCTGCTTTCTTATTGCATTTATCAAATATATCTCTATGGAATTATATTTTCTGAGACAGGAATCAACACAACATATGTTATAGTGCTTCAGTTTTGTTTCCGTAATGAAAAGAAGCTGCTTTAATAGCATCTGTTGTAATGCTAGGAACGTATTCTGCCACGGATTCTCAGTGAAAAAAACACCAAGTTGCATCAAGTTGCAGAACTTGGATCCAGGGTGATCCAAATGAATGGGAAGGTTAGTTGTGATTATGTCTCCTATTAGCTAGTTATCTATTCTGTTTTCCTCTCCTTTCTTCAATTATTTAGCAGAATTAACACAAAAGCACAGTAAAGGACATAATTAAACTCAGAATTATTTCTGGGTAAAGTTATTTAAGCCAGCAAGAAATTTTGACAACAAAGTCCTACTGAAGTAGGTTTTTTTCTTCATTTAGGTTTGTAGCTTTCCTATGCTGCAGTTGTCTTCTAAAATATACATTGTAGATTATCTTCCTTAGAAAGAAAAGTAAAAGGAAAACTTGCTGCACTGGGACTTGGTAAACTGCCTCTAATCTAATTTATATTACAGGGCACCAATTATTGGCGAATTCATATGCTACTGAATGTCACTTCCACTATTTCCTAGCAATGATAAAAACAATTTGTAAGTCATTCTAATCACAAGCATGCCATGCTGAAAAGTCTCCGTATTGTTCCTTCACAATTCCCCTGATAGCTGCAAGATTATGGCTTTTCAACGTCCTTTCACCCTTACCACTGCCCGTCAGTAGAAGGAAGTAGCAGATGTTTTCATTTTGAGTCCTTTTTCCAGGGCCAGAAACAAAAAGTTATTGACAAGTGGTCTGAATAGGTTTCTTCTCTTTTGACCCTGCTAAGGCAAGGAGTTACACAAAAAGGAGCAGTTATGATCAAGATATTGCATTAGCTTTTTATACACTCTAAATATTCTAGATATGGTTAATATTCCATATTTCCATGTAGTGTGGTAGACATAAAGGTGTGCAATGAGTGGAGATGTGACACCCATTCCAAAGAACTTCAGTCTAAGTCATACCCCCAAGGGATTTCACAGGAAAAAGGGAAAGCTGAAAGATGTCTGAGTACAGCAGTGAGGGCTTTTAGGCCAATAAATTATGAATTACACTAATCTCTGCTCCCATGGTTTGGTTTTTATATTCTCATATCAGAACTATTGTCAAGTTATGCAAACAAAAGCCAGTCCTAGCACAGGGAATAGCCTTTGGAAATGCTTGTTTATTCAGTAGACAAGAACTTTATGTGTTAGTGATGGTTATTGATGTGTCTGGATTGATACTTTTTGCTATATATAAAAATAGATTTGGGAAATAGAAAGCTTTGACATATAAAAGGATGATAAACTAGAAATATAATTTAAAAGAACTCTGACAGTGCTTGAGTGTCTGGTGTTTTCTGCTTCATGAATTGTAACCTTTGATGGCAGGGAGGAAGGTTCATTTCAAGTCAGAGAAGTAACAGACAGAATTTTTGATGAAAACCCAGGCTGACTTGAAGGTATGTTTAGATCTCTCTGGATTACACTGGCAAGGTCTGAAGACATGTTTATCAGTGAGATCTTG
>NW_020955461.1:966042-969427 GCF_003031625.1 Empidonax traillii | reverse complement strand
GTCTGGTGTTTTCTGCTTCATGAATTGTAACCTTTGATGGCAGGGAGGAAGGTTCATTTCAAGTCAGAGAAGTAACAGACAGAATTTTTGATGAAAACCCAGGCTGACTTGAAGGTATGTTTAGATCTCTCTGGATTACACTGGCAAGGTCTGAAGACATGTTTATCAGTGAGATCTTGGGACTGTGCCTGGTCATCCTCCAGGAATAACTGCCCTAGGGCTGTTAGGGTGGATGGAGTAAGTCCCTGCCTGGAGACACATGCTGACTGCATGCTAACAGTCAGACCAGCCCAAGAACAGGAAACATCTCCTGCCCACCACGTACCAGGGTATCTACTGCTATATGGATTTGTGGGTACACAATCACAAGTAGGGTAGTCTTGTCTGTCAGATGCATGTAATCCCTTCCACAGGAAGTCACAGCCCCCAGCATTTTTCTACCATCAAGACCTGGTATTACGATGCTTCGAGAACATCCTGCCATGCTGATAGCAAACAGATGACAGCAGAGTCCACTTACTAAAATGAGTGTGGTTAAGGCTGAATTTAATGTGGCATAGAGCCAAACAGAGCTACCTGTTCCTGCTTCTCTTTGCACAGAAATTCTTCTCATTGAGGTGTTTCACCTCTTTCATATATCTATGCAGATGATGAAAGCAAAACAAACTTAGAAAAGACAGCCCTCAGTTGTATTCAAGAGTATTCTAGCAACAAAGTTATGTAGTTGATGGACACAAACACAGAAAGACCTAGCAACAAAACCCTAAACATGGTCTTTGCTACAGCTTTTTTTCCCCCTAGAAATATTATTCCCTATATTGCACCCTAGTGTAATATCTAATGCACTAAGCATCCCAGGTAATGATGCAACTTTGATATTTTAATTTTATTGATGAAGTGATGATGACTGAGAACCTGGAACACAAGGCATATTCTTACTTGTAATTTCCATTGCTTGGTGTTATATAAACTCACTTATCAACTCCATAGTCATCTGCACCCCTTACCATGATTTCCCTGTCAACATAATAAAAAGTGACTGAGTTTCAGGAAGCAATAACTATTCTGTGCTTGGCTGTAAATCTGATCTCTGTTCTAATATTTGCTTGAAAGTTGTCCCTTAATAAACATCAGCGTCTTTTGAAAGGGGGGAAAAAAAGTCAGTCTCTTCTTTTTGACCTGTAGAAAAGATGTAAATTTACTCACACTAACTGGAAAGCAACTGTTACAGACCTAAAACCTAATCCTTTGAGCTATCATGTTTGCTCAGTAGCAAAGGAAATGATGTCTAGGGACACTGAGCAGCAGTTTCACATAATGAGTGTGTCTTTTCTAAATATAAGGAGTAGCTCTCCCCTCATAGTTATAAATACAGCTGTGTCACCTATATGTGATCCAACAGACAGCGGTAGCCAACAGAGGTGTGGACTGAACTGACAGTAACAGATGAGCCTGTGGCCCCATGCCCTGCTAGTCAGGCAGTCGTCTCTTCTAGATTGGGTTTATTCATCAGGGGAGTAGCTGTGAGTTCAGTCAGGAGGCAGTTATTCTGTTAACGCTCTGTATTGCTAGGCAATAACCTCTGGCCTGTCCCTGAAGTGACTCCTTCATAATTTTTGAATCAAAACACAGCCAGGTCCAGGGTACTAGGACCCTCAGATAACAGCACCATTCCAGCCTCTTGTTTCAAATGCCATTGCTCAGCTGGGGCAAGGAGAGTTGTGACCTGACCTCTCCAGTGGCCTCTACAGTTTTCTGCTGAGCCCAATGAACTTGACTCAAAGATCAAGGTAAACAAGAAGAGCATCTGTCTGGAAGTGCTTTTTGCTACATATACTGAAAGGAGCTACCTGGAGAGTGCCACTTGTCAGGCATATGACTAACAAAACGTGATACAAGTGCAAACATTGGCGTCTTGAGCAGCAAATGTGCATCCCAGCTTTTCAGAGTTTTTCTGAGCCTGGTAAGTGCATACAATCAACACCAGAAACATGGAAAAGAATATAAATTTAAATAAAAAGCACATTTTATCTCCTCTATACCTTCAGCTCTCATCCCTCTTCTGATTAAAGTTCTACATTTCAAATGTCATCAGCCTGCAGGAAGATACAGTTTCTTCTTTCTGAGCATATTAACACAGTCAGCACAATAAAGGTGATGGGGGGAAGGAAAACAAGAGAAAAATTATAGCGGTAAACAGAACAAAATAACACAAAACCACTCTTCTTGCAGTTCTGAGAAGCATTTACTAATCTTATCTCCTGCAGAAAAATTCTGTTCTGTTTCAGGCACTCCTGAATGTATTTAGCATTTCTCTTGAGCACTCAAAGCATTCCTTGCGATTGCCTTTGCATCCCAGCAATCCACAGAAGACTTTACACATTTAGTACAGAAAATCCTTGAAATCTAATAGATCTTATCTGTGCACAGGCTCTGAGTGTCCCCACAGCTCCCTGCCACCCCCCTCCTGCCTTCGGCTGAGTTAATCCGCAGCTCTGCCGGCTAAGGGGACTTACCAAGGGCTTTTCGATGGGAGGATGCAGTTAGGCATTCGCACACACTGGAATAGCTGCTACCCAGTAATGAAGCAGGAACTGAGAAGTCTCACTCTTTCAGTAGCTATTCAGGTAGTGCTGCCAGCTTTCGCTAGCTCTCTGAATACACACACAGGGCGGGAGGGTCGGGGGGGGGAAGGAGGGGTGGACAGGGAGAGGGGTAGAGAGGGAGAGACACAATAAACTCTGACTATAATTATGAGACCTCCTTTCTACAAATTATAGCAGCAAGAGATCTCTTCAGCAGTTTTTTTAGCATGATCTCTTCAAAACGGAGTTCCTTGAAAAAAACTGTATCCTTCCTACTCTCTTCCCCTGTAAGAAAAATAAAAGCCTGCTCTCCCAAAGATTTAGTCATTGATGTATCATAGGGAGGGTATTGTTGTTCAGTCTTTATTTTTTTCTTTTTTTTTTTAAGATTTATCATGAAATTTAGCTTAGTTTGAAGAAAAAAAAAAAAAAAAAAAACTGACTGCTCTTTATAAGAAGCAGTCTCCCAGGAAAGTAGTTTAGATCAATAATTTCATACCTCTAATGACTGTATTTATGACAGAAAGCATTCAGGCTAAGCGATTCACTAACTGGAAAGGTAACAGTTTAGTAAATACATATCACTGCCTGTTTGTACCTGCATGCACCAATAAAGTATGGAATACCACATGTAAATTAATAGGACAATTTATAGTGGAATATTATTGCATTTGGCAAAGGAATCAAAAGGATTTTTAAAAGCTAAATCTCCAAGACAGATCCTTTCTTTACAATTCTTCAGAACCTTATTCTTTAGAATCCTTGTTCTCTGAAGCATTAAAATTATTTATCCTTTCATT
>NW_020955461.1:963962-966021 GCF_003031625.1 Empidonax traillii | reverse complement strand
AGGCAATCCATCTACGTCCTGAGGACCTCGCTGCCACCGTCCAAGCGTGCTTGGCCCCAGCAGATGAACCTCAGGATTAAAGGGTGGGCTCAGTTCCGCGCACACTGTGTCTCACCTAAAAAATCCAATGCGCAGGCTGGAAGGTGGAAAGACCTTCCCCGGTTCTTCGTTCGCGAAGAGACTGGCCATCAGCTGTGAGTTCAGTCAGGAGGCAGTTATTCTGTTAACGCTCTGTATTGCTAGGCAATAACCTCTGGCCTGTCCCTGAAGTGACTCCTTCATAATTTTTGAATCAAAACACAGC
Organism: Empidonax traillii; assembly: GCF_003031625.1. Lineage (NCBI taxonomy): Eukaryota > Metazoa > Chordata > Aves > Passeriformes > Tyrannidae > Empidonax > Empidonax traillii. Next base: position 965,717 of record NW_020955461.1, on the reverse strand, counting down.
CAGGTCTAGGGTACTTGGACCCTCAGATAACAGCACCATTCCAGCCTCTTGTTTCAAATGCCATTGCTCAGCTGGGGCAAGGAGAGTTGTGACCTGACCTCTCCAGTGGCCTCTACAGTTTTCTGCTGAGCCCAATGAACTTGACTCAAAGATCAAGGTAAACAAGGAGAGCATCTGTCTGGAAGTGCTTTTTGCTACATATACTGAAAGGAGCTACCTGGAGAGTGCCACTTGTCAGGCATATGACTAACAAAACGTGGTACAAGTGCAAACATTGGCGTCTTGAGCAGCAAATGTGCATCCCAGCTTTTCAGAGTTTTTCTGAGCCTGGTAAGTGCATACAATCAACACCAGAAACATGGAAAAGAATGTAAATTTAAATAAAAAGCACATTTTATCTCCTCTATACCTTCAGCTCTCATCCCTCTTCTGATTAAACTTCTACATTTCAAATGTCATCAACCTGCAGGAAGATACAATTTCTTCTTTCTGAGCATATTAACACAGTCAGCACAATAAAGGTGATGGGGGGAAGGAAAACAAGAGAAAAATTATAGCGGTAAACAGAACAAAATAACACAAAACCACTCTTCTTGCAGTTCTGAGAAGCATTTACTAATCTTATCTCCTGCAGAAAAATTCTGTTCTGTTTCAGGCACTCCTGAATGTACTTAGCATTTCTCTTGAGCACTCAAAGCATTCCCTGCGATTGCCTTTGCATCCCAGCAATCCACAGAAGATTTTACACATTTAGTACAGAAAATCCTTGAAATCTAATAGATCTTATCTGTGCACAGGCTCTGAGTGTCTGCACAGCTCCCTGCCACCCCCCTCCTGCCTTCGGCTGAGTTAATCCGCAGCTCTGCCGGCTAAGGGGACTTACCAAGGGCTTTTCGATGGGAGGATGCAGTTAGGCACTCGCACACACTGGAATAGCTGCTACCCAGTAATGAAGCAGGAACTGAGAAATCTCTTTCAGTAGCTATTCAGGTAGTGCTGCCAGCTTTCGCTAGCTCTCTGAATACACACACAGGGCGGGAGGGTCGGGGGGGGGAAGGAGGGGTGGACAGGGAGGGGGGTAGAGAGGGAGAGACACAATAAACTCTGACTATAATTATGAGACCTCCTTTCTACAAATTATAGCAGCAAGAGATCTCTTCAGCAGCTTTTTTAGCATGATCTCTTCAAAAAGGAGTTCCTTGAAAAAAACTGTATCCTTCCTACTCTCTTCCCCTGTAAGAAAAATAAAAGCCTGCTCTCCCCAAGATTTAGTCATTGATGTATCATAGAGAGGGTATTGTTGTTCAGAGTCTTTATTTTTTTCTTTTTATGATGAAAGTTTTATTATGAAATTTAGCCTAGTTTGAAGTAAAAAAAAAAAAAAAAAAAAACTGACTCTGCTCTTTATAAGAAACAGTCTCCCAGGAAAGTAGTTTAGATCAATAATTTCATACCTCTAATGACTGTATTTATGACAGAAAGCATTCAGGCTAAGCGATTCACTAACTGGAGAGGTAACAGTTTAGTAAATACATATCACTGCCTGTTTGTACCTGCATACACCATTAAAGTATGGAATACCACATGTAAATTAATAGGACAATTTATAGTGGAATATTATTGCATTTGGCAAAGGAATCAAAAGGATTTTTAAAAGCTAAATCTCCAAGACAGATCCTTTCTTTACAATTCTTCAGAACCTTATTCTTTAGAATCCTTGTTCTCTGAAGCATTAAAATTATTTATCCTTTCATT
>NW_020955461.1:874803-963883 GCF_003031625.1 Empidonax traillii | reverse complement strand
TGGAATACCACATGTAAATTAATAGGACAATTTATAGTGGAATATTATTGCATTTGGCAAAGGAATCAAAAGGATTTTTAAAAGCTAAATCTCCAAGACAGATCCTTTCTTTACAATTCTTCAGAACCTTATTCTTTAGAATCCTTGTTCTCTGAAGCATTAAAATTATTTATCCTTTCATTACTTTTGATGTCACCTTTGATAAAAATCAGATAAAATATACCCTCTTCCTAAGTAAAAGAGGAAAGTGTTCTGGAAGATTTCCCTCTGTCAGTCCATCTGCCTTCCTCACACATGGTCACCCATACACACACCTACACACATGCACAACACCATATCAAAAGTAAAAACTCGGGGAAAAATCATCAATTTCCTTCAATTTACCAGCACCCTTGTTCCCCAGGTGGCAGTGACTTTGCCCAGATCTTACTACTACTCCAATAACCACAGGGTCATATGTAAAGCAGATGAAAAAAAGGGTGAAAAAAATTAAGCAAGGAGTATGAATCTCCCTTTTCCCCATGAGCAATGCAGGCAACACCTGGGAGCCAGCTCAGCAGAGCCCCAATGTGACAGTGACTTAAAGGACTGTTGTTTGGTATCACCATTCAGAGGCACGAGGAGACCTTCTAAAAAAGACTGAAATGGGGAGAAAAGAAGAGCAAATAATTAACAGAAGCCTATTAAAAAAGCAGTCACAGTTGAGAGTTGCCTTATTGACAGGTCTATCTAATTTGTTAGCACTCTGCAACACTCCATGACACCCTTGAGCAGCCTGCTAACATTTGGCTGGGGATGTTTTCACACACAACTGTCCAATTGTTAATCTCCAAAACATGTACTTAGTATTTAATTACTCTTAATGAAAGATAAATAATGATAGGGCCCTGACAAGTCTGTTAGGAAGTCATAAAATATGAAGTGTTCAGATGGAAGCTCTTTCTGAGTCTTTGAGTTGTCTCAGTAGCAGAATTCTTGAAAAGATTGATATTTCTGTACTTTGTTGCTCCTGCCTTCCTTCTGCTCAGAGTAGTTGAGACAGTGGGTGGTAAATACAAACTTGTGTTTGAAATGAAGACCAACCCTGTCTGGCACATTTTGTTCCTAAAGGAGCCCCAATATAGATGGGCTCAGAAGGCATCTAGAGTCATTAGAGAGCATGGGCAGTAGCAGCCATGACTTTCAAGACCTTATTTTCTTGGTATAAAAAGCAAGAACTATTAGTGGCTATAGCCCATACATTGCAATACTCCATTGTTAGCATAACTTAGTGTGGAAGTTCACTCTTACAAAATACATACTTTTCTCTATTTGGCCCCTGGAGAGGTTAGGCAGGAGATTGTTGAGCTGCACCGCTTGGATTGCCAGAGAACTGCTCCCAAGGTCAGAGCTACTCTGCCAGCACCATTGGGGCTTCCCATCAGTACCTTCTTTCCCATCCAAAACACCCCTACTGCAGGACCATGAGGGTCTTAAACCTTCTTGATACACTCCCACAGCTGGCATGTCTGTAAAACCACGGCAGGGAAAGACATGGCTTGGGGAAGACCTTCAGGTATGTGCCTTTGGTAGAGCTTCCCCGCCTCGCAAGCTGTACTAGCTGAGGTTGCTGGTTTTTAAAAGCTTATTTCTAGAAATTACAAATAGGTAGTGGAAATGTGTTTACATCATGAGGGCAACATGAATAGCTGACATCTGACATCTTTTTGCATTAAAAACAAACTATCCAGCCCTTTAACTATTCCTCCATCTGGGCTTGCTAAAAGAAGACTTTGCAGAAAAGAATGGAAAAAAAGGGTTCAAAGAATGCCTGTTACCTTTAGAATGATAGGAGGGTTCTATTCTTAGGGGATGATATTAATTCAGTCAGATCTGTAGGTTGTCACTTGAGAGGACATGCAACTTACAGTTTAATAAAAAAGATTCTTTTTTCTAGTGCAGGTAAACAGTCCTGGAGAGCTCTCCCATAAATTATGGCTCTACAACTTGGAAAGAGCTAACAAATCATCTGCGACCTGTGAATCTAATTTTACTGTGCAAAGAACTTTTCCTCCAGGGCTCTTTCCATGGTACATGTATCTATTTGCCATTCTTCATTGACACAAACCAGTTTCTGTGGTTTGCCTGTCAATAACTATAGTTAACTTTTAATGAGTAATAGTAAAGCCATTAACCTCGAGTAGCAGCGAATTCTTAAAGAAACATCTCTCATTTTCTCTGGGATGTGCAAGATTTTTCTTGAAATACACCTCTTGATTGAAAAGTGCATTTAATATACTGGAAGATGAGGGTGATATACTGGGACTATAATATTTCTTGTGTGGATGCTACTCTCCATCAATATCAAGTCTTATATACTGGTGTTTTGCTTACTGTCTGAAAGTAGGAAGACTTATCTAATATGGCATACTATATCCTTTGGCAGTCAGTGTGAAGTGGGTACTGACTGGTACTAGGTAGTCCTAATGATGTTTTTATCTGTGTCTCTTCCTTTCCTAACTCTCTCCACATATGACTGAATGACCAGAAAAGTTACACTAAGGAATCAGTGCATGTTTTATAATGATGTCAGAATTATCCCAGTGTCAGTATTACTAGTACAGGAGAATCAATATCAATTTTACAATTGTTAGAAACCTGAATGATCTAAGATATGAAAACTCCTAACTCATACATGCAAACAACCTCTGCCTTGTGACACCACACTAGCTTAGAGAAAACTGATTTCTGAAGACATAACTATCCACTCTCCCTCCTTTCTCACAAAATCCTAACCATTTTATAGTGCAAAGATACAAACATAGCCTATCTTTCAGATAATGATTTTTATGTGTGCTAGACTGCAAGAATTAAGTATGTACATCTTAATGTCACAGGTGCAAGATTTTACTCCATTGATTAAAGGAACCAATTCGTTAATTCATGGAAAATTCATGGAATGGTGGAGCAGACTTTTTATTGTAATGGTTATATTCTGTTCTCTTTTACATACAGGTAAACTAATTTCAATGTAGTTACTACAGATTTGCATCCATACTAACTTTGGTCTGCAACAGGAAATTAATCAAGATAGTGTTGTAACTCCAGTACAGTATGTAAGACACCCACATATATTGTCTGACCCATACAGATTTTGCACCTGTAAATACTGACTTGTGGGTTTTTAAGTTGCACAGAATCAGCAGGAACTTCTGCAATATCACTTCTGCAAGGTCAAGCTATATCACCCTCAAGGTTTCCAGGACACTGGAATTTTAAATTACTCTGAATAATCTGTTTCTCCTTAAATAGAAGACACTTTTGGCAAGAGATTTTCTTTGGAATTGTGTATCAACAAAAATACATTGCTTGTGTCAATGAAAATGTAATTCACAGTAGTATTTATTAAGTAATTACTATTACATAAAATTTTGTAATCCAAGATAAGCTAGGAAGGGAGAAAACTCTTTATAAAGCCTCTGTATTTGTTTTTCCTGTGTTTAAAAGTGAACAAAGAAATTAATTTTTATGTATTTCTATAAAACCTGAGATACTGAGTTGAAAATATGTTCTATTCTGGGGTTGTCTGAGGTGTTTATGGTAATGAAGATTTTCAGCAGATCCATTCAGAAGCTTAATCTCGCTCACTGTCCCATAGCAGTAGGCTTCTATCCCCACACTGCCTGACCTTGCAGATTGAAAGAAAGACAGATGAAGTCTGACAGTGGGCAGGCCCTCAGCATCTGTAAAACTGCCTGTTTCTGCTACAAAAACCCAAAGCTGAGTTAGGGAACCCTACTGGTAGCTCACAAGTTACTTAAAGCAAATCTTAAACTGGTTTTCCACTTCCTTATTTGCATTTGGGGAATTGTAATGGCCCTCACTGCCTATTGCAATCTGAGCAGGGAAATACAGTTTGCAAAATAATTGTCATTGAGTAGACATATTAAAACAACTGAGAAGTAAAAAAGAAGGACTTAGGGAAGTAAATACTAAACTAATACTGAGGGAAGAGCTGTCTTTGGGGAGGTGACAGCTAGCAAAACGCCTCTGTGAAACATGCAGAAACAGCAGCACAAATAAGTGAGGTGGGCGTAAAAGTGGTGGCTGCTGAGTCCAGTGTTTTTTCAGCAAGTCTTTATCTCCCCATGCTTTGATCTGCCAGGAAGTCATCATACAGCTTGGCTTTTTTTTTACCACTCTGTGCATTCTGAATGTACTGGAAAATTTCATTCACGGTCATTAGAGCGCTTGTACTAGCTCCCAGGTTAAATGATCTGGCAGCATGCCTGATTAGGCTGCCTTTCTATCCCCAGCAAGGTGTTGTGGCAGTAAGTCCTAAGTCCTAAGTGTTTCCCTCTCCTGACTCCGGATGGTTGTGGTGGGAGCTTACAAGCATGTGTGTGTGTTGCTGTTATGCTTGATGGAGAAGAAACACACAAGAGTGACAGAAAAAGAAAACCGAAAATATGGCTTGTACCATTTGCTTTGAAGGTGCTGAATTGTGGTTTTGTGCTGATGCCTTTCAGACCTGAGTACCACGACTGGGGCTGTCACTAAAGTGTCTGGGATGTGCTTAATAGTGCATGGTCTCCTGATATGGCATGAGAAGAATTATCAGTTTGCCTTTGCCAAAAGGGACATTGTGTTTGTCCCCTCACACCTCCTCATCCCAGTTATGATTTTTGTTGCATATCTTGAGCCATGGCTGGGTCTCATTTAAGTGCACAAAAAGAGGTTCAGTACATTAAATCGCAGAAAATCTGCTCAGCATATAACATTTGTGATATGTCTGAGATAGTGATCAGAAGAGGTTTACTCCAAGTACAACAGTGTGAGCATAGAACTGGATAAGGGAGGAGCAGAATTGGGAAGGGTTGTCAGATTCTCCTATTCAACAACAGGAAAATATTAGCCCAGCAGAGCCTATCATAAAATCCTACATGAGTATGCCTGAGTTAGTGTACTGCTTTGCAACTATCCACAGTCACAAATGCCTCTAAGATTGGTTTTACATTAAACATTTCCCTATACAAGTAAAATCAGCAAGGAACAATGTATTTCGCCATGAGAAAATGAAGTACCTCTACAAGAAACCAGATTTGAAACATCTGTTTCAAAAGGCTGTTCCTTTAGATTATCAGAAAGAAAAAATTAACAACCTCCTAAGTCTTAATTTTTCTTTTTCCTAGAGTAAGGAAAAACAGGATTTTGCTGTTGTCCCTTTTATGTGAAGGGTCGCTGCTTATCCCAGTTCTTATCAAAATATGGTTAACAACATGAAGAAGGGGAAAAGATAAACTGAAAAGGGAAAAGAGAAGGAAATTCTTATTTCAGTCTGAGCCTAAGATCACATGAAAACAACATAAAGACCTGGATTATGCACAGAGCATTGCCCACCATATCACCCAGGTGGAGGTCAGTAAACGAGGGAGAGAAGAGATACGTGATGTGGGGGGCAGAAAGGTAATTGAAGTGTTCATGCAGTGGTTGCACTCGGAGGAGAAGTCATCTACCTTGTGGGCAACGCTGCAGCTTCTGTCCATACACCCACCTTTGTGCAGAAAGCAGAGCATGGAGGAAGAGGAGTTGTGCCCTGATGTTGCCTAGATTTGCACCTCTGCCTAGAAGCTCTGTCATGCTCCCAGACACAGAAGGATGTGCACAGCCAACATGAAAGTAATCTGACTGAGAAAATGATCACTGAAAAAAGAAGACAACATAGACAAGATTGGGTTCATGCCAAACAACACTTATTCTTTTTAAGCAAAGAACAAATAAATTTCATGCAAATAACTTGACATCCTAGGCTGACTTTGTTGCAGAACGTGAATCCAAGCTGATGTCTGCTAATGTTCTGTGACTCCCTACTTCCTTCTTAGGCATAATAAACTTTTCTGGGCCATAACAGATTAGCTGTGTTGCCTCTGCCTCATAATACCCTGGCACACTGCAAGGAGCTGAGGGGAAGTAATACGAGGAGGAGGTGAGGATAGCAGAGGGAATCAGGCTCTGTTCCAGCACTACTGGAGCAGTAATTGCATCTTGTCATGCCTTGGTAAATAGTTGTCCCAATGGAAGAGAAGACTTTGTCTTTGAACCAAGCCTTGTACTGTTAGCCAGGACATAACCCACAGTAGCACAAGGTCATCTGATGAAATCTACAGCAAGGGAGAGAGCATGATTAGCAGCCTGCAGAAAAGAAGCTAGCAGGCATCAAAATCCTGCACTGGCTGCCATGGAAGCTGGTTTGCCAGATAAAAGTCAAACAGAAGCAGTGGATACAAAAACTGGAGAAGAAAATTAACATTAGCTATTTTTATTGTATCCCTGAGGGAAAGGGATGAGAAGAAGGAATGCCAAAAGCATAAGAACAGCTGATAAAGGTTTACTCAGCTCAGAAAATCTCACTCTAACATTTTTTAGCCAAGGAAATTAAATTAAGCCATTAGTACTTTAGGGCATTTTGATTTTTGAATAAGTACAAATCTAAATACATTCTACTTGGTATCTGAAAACCTTGAAAGCCTGAGAAGACTTGAGATTATCCCAGCTACACAAATAGAGCATTGTAGGAAATGTCCTCCTTTATCACTTACTCAGTCCTAGGTAAAAGAGTGCAAATTTATCCTTGTATGAAGAGAACATACACAGCAGTCAAAACATTTGGAATAGATCTCTAGCTAAAAATGGTAAAAATGGAATTAGTGCTGTTTATACCAGCAGGGCATCTATGAATTTGACAAAAGTGTAGCAGTAGAACAAAATACTGCTAAATCAGTTTGCTCCTTTTGTTTTCAGTTAATTCCCCCAACACTTCCTGTGCATGCTTGAGGCATTTTTGTAAAGATTTAGTTTAAATTCACTGTGTTCCTATACACTTAACTGTGGGGTTATATTTTTGTTCAAAGAATTCATGTATAGGGTTGTTTTTGTCAGACATGAGTCTGCAGAGGAATTAAAGGCATAGAAAGATCGGATAATAAGAGCATTTAGAAAACAACAATAAATCCTCAGAAATATAACTGACCACATTGTAAATTTTTAAATATAATATGTGCTTGATTCTTTCCTCCTTCTTCCCTAGATAAGTCCATAGTACTGAAGAAGTACTGTGACATCGATCCTGGCTGGGCATAAGAAGAATATGGATAGATCTCCTGGGTGCTCAGCACCTCCAGAGGTGCTCAGAAATTCAGAAAACCAAAATTATTAAAGTCCTAAGAGCAAATCTTCAGCTTACATTTTTCACAAACAGTGAGCCCACGGAGGAAAGACAGGGCAGGATTTTGCTTCAAGATAAGTAGCCGCACAAGAAGGGAGAAAAAACCTGCCTGCAGCAGTCTATGTGGTCTGGATGTGGCTACACTGCTTTTTGTACTGCACAAGAGTGGAGTGTGGCAAAGACAGCCATCTCCTGTGGTGGAACACAGATTCTGCTGCAGCAGGCATGACAGGGAAGGTTGGTATCCATGCGCATCTTCCTTGAGGATATCAGCCTAAGGGGGCATGAAATGTGATGATCGGGGTAATCCAGCTACACACAATTTATGAATTCTGGCTGACACTCAGAAGTTGCTTTGAAAAGGCTGGTGGAGGGGGAGTTGGACTGCTCTGCTTTCTAAGTGACCAGGGAGGATGGAGAGATAACCTTCATCATTTGGGCCAGACAAGCCAGCAGGCTTTCTGGAACCTTGGAAGACTAGCTGTATTTAAACATTATTACCAGCAAATTCATTTTCCACCCTACAGGCTGGGTGTGTGCAAGTGTGTTATTGACTCTAGATTTGAAAGGCCCCTAAAAAATGTATCCAGTGGACTGAGAGTGCCCATGAGTTGAAGGTAACACTGAACTTGAAGATGTCAATAAGAAAGGACTATGCTGGCCTAGGGTAGGGAACTCAGGAACTCACATGCTCCAGTATTTCATTTCCCTGAAGAAGTAATCAAAAATAGTCTGTGCCTAGGAAATGTTCAAAGAAAAAAAAAAAAAGAAATGAAAAACAGTGCAGAAGTAATGGGAAACCCGAGAAACTGCAAGCTGAGCAGGTTGGGATCCAGTGTAGTAGCACGGAGAGTATCCATATAGATCCATATAGGAGCTGGGGAGTTGGCCTCTTAAGCCAACCAGCATTTCCATATTTTCCTTATTGGCAACAGCCAAAACAAGTCTGGATGCTGATGGAGAACTTTGGGATGGCACTCAGACTTTGTGTCTCCACAGAGTCAGCACACAATTGATAATAATTACCATCATCATGATTACAATACTGGCAGATTGCAGATTTACTAAAGAACACAGAGGTGGAAGAGAGAACAAAAGAAGATTGCATAAAGGGTAAATTTTACTGTGCTTATTGCAATTTTTTTTGAGTGTTTATTAGTTCCATTTAAGTGTCACCTGCACTACATTTTTTGAAAGAGGGTTTGGGCCCACTCCTGTAGAGGGCACTAAATGTCAGAAGGATGAAGCAGGAGGAGGAAGATGGGTCAGTCGCAATTAGGGAAGATCCCAGGTCACACAGCAGAGCACCTCACATGCTAGAAGATGCCTGTTTTTAGGCACCTGAATCTCACCTTCAGTGCTTTAGACTCTACAGAAAGCACCTCTGGTAAGGCCAACACCTTCTTACAACAAAATCAATGCACAGACTAATGACAGTGACAATTAACAACTACTCATCCTCAGCCTTATACCATCTAAGCATACAAGGTAATACGTCTCTGTTCAGAGATAGGATGAGTCTAGATGATCTATGAAACCTCTACATGATATGCAGTTGTTTACAAGAGGTGATAGCTCACTCAGCATTCACCATCTTTCAGCAAAACACCAGGTGCAAGGAAAGAATCCATACCCTTCGTTAACATGATAGTGTCACATATGTACCTGTGTTTCATCCTAGAGCTGATTCCTTAAATTAAACTGTGCTGTGTAAACTGTGCTTTCTTCATAGTATGTGTTAAACTTCCATAGAAATAATCACATTGATCTTAGATTTTACCTTTAGCACTCCTAACTTCTGGGTCTGTAATAATCTGACCCACTTCCTTTAACTAGGAGAAAAATCCATCTTTTTCGACTACAGGAGCACTGATTGATTCTGTGCTTACAGATGGATTTTGTTTTATGGGCTTTTTTTTTCACTCATACTTCAGAAACGTATTGGTTGGTTGTATTCCCACAACTGAAATAAACTGGTGGCACAGGAGAAAACTGCCACATTTGCTGAAATGCCACAGACAAATTGCTATTCCTTTAGCTAACCTTATTTTTTTTATTTCCCAAGAAATGTGCTGCACTGCTAAAGAGAACAATTTCAAGGAAACAAAACACTCTGCCTTTACAAAGAAAAATGAAATAATATGGGGGTGGGGAGAGAGTAGAAATATTTCTGGTTATTCTGAAAGCTTTTATTCTTTCCCAGTAAAATATTATTTAAAAAGTGTTCCAAAGTTCACAGCTGTTGGGTTTTTCTAAAAGACCTGCAGACTAAACTCATTATTCAGGTGAGTAGTCTGGGAGGTCAGCAGACCCATTCCAATGAGTGATGACATTTAGCAAATGTTTGCACGATGAAAAATTAAAGCACCAGTTCTTTAAGTTGCCTCATGCTGGCAGGTGTCTGCTGTATCTTTAAGAATGGGCACAGGATTCCATTCAGGCGATGGCATTTTGTGTAAATGGGCAATTTTTTAAATGCCATAGCATACTGGCTGTGCTTTGAGATATGCTCATGTGAATGAGGTAAATAGTAAGGCTGAGTGTACGCAGAAGCCAGTGAAAGACAGTAGCTGTCTAACTTGAGCCTTGTTCATCTGGGAAAAAGATTCTTATACTTTCACTGCCTTTAGTTAAAGTGCTTTGCCATTATCGGTGTCTCTAATTTTCTTGCAGTCTTTCCCAGGGAACAGAGAAAGGAATGGACATATTAGAGGCATCAGACAGCTGTGAGTACAGAATCTATGGTGCAGTTAGAATCAAATTATTGCGGGTCTGATCCTGGGGCATGCCCAGAATCTACAACACTTACTAAAGTGAGAATGAGGAGCCCTCAGCACTTCACAGCTACAGGCTACAGCAAAATAAGGACTCATCCAGGCTATTGCAAACATGGTCAGAATTTTTAGACCTAAATTCATAAGAGATTTAACCTCCTAAACCCACAATTCCCAAAGCACTTTACCAGCTGTCTATCCCAACAGATATTTATATTAAACTGTGTGCCTACATCTCCACCACTGCACACACATTTATTGCTGAACTGTTTGGCACTTTCTAAAATATCTTGATTTTGGAGCAAGGCTTTTCCTTAATACAACCTCATAAGGCAAATAGATGTTTTCCTAATTGTGGGCGCTACACAATAGGGATAAATTTGGTATAAGAGAGCAGGAATGCAGTTTCTAGTGAAGTTGCAAAACTTGCAGTTGAATTGTTAAGTAGCCTATTTGAGCAGCATTCAGACCTGGTTCAGGTCCACTTCCTGGATGGTGAATGGTCTACTCACCTTTTTAAAATTTTTGATACCCTCATTGGAACCGCAATACCAATCACAAAAAAATTCCGAGGCTTGATGATTATATAGGTTTGGTTACACAGTTGGTGAGTTGTGGATGCAAAGTGTAATAGTAATGCTATAATACAATGACTGTGATACTAACATAATTGATTATTCCAGATATGGATATATTGTTTTCTACTGCATATTTCTGGTCCTCAGTTTAAAATTAATGGACAAGTATATTATGTTGACAAATTCACCGGAAGTTTTCAGATACCCAGTATGGTCATCGAATGATTAGGCAGATTGAAGGAAATAAGGAAAGATACCAGTAATAGCAAAAAGAGGTTTCCTGGGATGGTAAGGAAACCAAACCAACATTGTGAGGGTAATAGCTCTAATCCTGGTTGCACTTACATTTATGACAGACAATACTTTTCATTTTCAGGGTTACCAACATGCAAACTGCTCCAAACATGAAGTATAATATTGTGGATGAGGATTTATGCTTTAGCCAACCCTGTAAAAACGCTGACAGAGGATGGAGATGTGACTGACATTTAAGGAGACTGTATGTATAAGGTGTCAAGACACCTTTTATCAAGTAGCTAAAGAGGGTGGAGCCTTGAGGGCAATGCTGTCCTCAAATACTAAGGAGGAATTTGTCTTAGCTTGATTTATGAGCAGTGAATTATTTTATGTGGTCAGTGTGGATCTCATCTGAGTTGAGGGGAGCCTTTTATCCCAGTATGAATCTCTCCTGCCTGTTTCCAGACTAAGATACCACTCCTGAAGATTTTCTCGTTTCTTCCTTTTTCTTCTTCCCATCAGTGACTGTAATGTAAGGTGGTGGTTGTAAATTCAGCAAAATTATTATTGCTCTGAATTGCATCTCTCATGCTCTATTTCTATGATTCTTTTCACATCTTTAAGTAATTTTTTTTCTCTCATTTCACATGTTTTGATGTCCTGTTCCTATTCTTTATTGCACGTCCTTTGCCCAAGTTCCCATACCCCAAACCTTCTTCTGTTTTCATTTCTAGGTATCTCTGTCTCCTTCTTTCTCTCTCTCGCTCCCTCTGGCTTTTTCCAATTTCCTTACTTCCTTTAATTCTCTTTTCAGAACCTTTGTCTGGCAATGGTTGCCACAGTATGAGGGGGAACTGGTACTCCATCTATTGCACTTCAGGCTCTCACATACTCAAGGATGCACCCTCCTGGGTCATGACACTTTTCTCCACCGGGAACAGAGAGGCACATCCCACCAGTATAGCTCATCAATATTTACTGATTCTGAAAAGTATTCTGTGGGAAGGTACAACAGGGAACTATTCTTCCAGTGATTGACTACTAACAATGAATGACGAATACTTTTAGTTCTAGACTGCAAGATGTTTTGATGGATGCATTTTCATTTGCCACCCTGTTTCTCATAGTGCCAACTTCACAGAGTCATGGTGATGACTGGTGTAAAAAGCCAAAAATTTGTCTATTTGTACTTGAGGATTGACCTCCTGCCATCATCAATAAAGAAAAATATACCATGTTAAGTTCTTTTCTAATTGATTTTTTTGTCCTGAACATCAGTTTACTTTACTAGGTTCTAAGGCAACATTTATTTGAGCAAGCAAACAGATGCAGAAATATTAGTGAAGGCATTATTATCATGCTTTTCCCCCTTTTTTAAGATCGATTAAGATAGTAGTGACAATAGTTTTTTCTGTTGATAACCAAACACTGCCTTAGGGAGTATGCCCTCTTATGACATTTATCCCATCCTACTTAAACAAGAGATGGGGTTTTTAATGCAATTATTTCATAGTAGATGCATTGTTGCTTTTGAATGTGGATTTATATCCAAAGTAGGACATTTCCTGGTCAAATTTGCAAAGCTGTGACAAGTTTCCCTAAATGACTTCATTAGATGCTATCTGTGAAACATTTATAAATGCAATTGCCTTCTAACAAGACATTCTCTTTTTCCACTCCTACTTCTGACTTAATTTTGTGTATCAGTTTGCTAATAGATACAAAGAGTAAGGTCTTACCATCACTGGGAATGAAATAGATTGATTTATCTCTCACTATTGTAATTATGCCACAGTAATCACTTCGTCCCACTGACAACCTCCACCTTAGTTCTCTGGATGGAGTTGTAATTCGGTTTCTTTGCCAGCTAAGACCCTCATTCATCTCATAAAGTTACTCTAAGCACTGTCTGCAGGGGGATTGTTGTATTGCTTTTGTCTTCATACTGGACAGATAGGCAGAATTGTCTGTAGCATTCATCTAAAGAACAATTTAGGATGAAAATAAGAGTCCACATAAATGGGAAGAGAAGCCTCCCTAAAACTTCCATTTTCACAGGAAAATGTCATGTCATTTACAATGAGTATGGAATGACAGTGAAATTTATCAGGAGTTCGTGGAATAGAACATTAACCAGTGCAATTAATTGTGGATTATAGACTTGCTAGAAAATGGATTTCATTTTGTTAAAATTTTGACATTGACACGGAGTTTATGCATACACATACATCTTAAGTGAAAGCTCATAAAAACCTTCTCCTTCCCCCAGTTACCTGGCTGGAAAAATGAAGAAATATTTAAGTGCATGGCCTTTTCCATAAATGAGGATGCTGTGAGCACATAAAAGTTTGCCATTGGATATGTAAAGGTTCTGTCTTTATTTTCAGTAATCTCCCTTGGGTTACTGCTTTTCCCTTTTTATCATTTCTGTAATGTTTTCATTTCTTCCCCAACTACCTCAGTTTGAAATGCTTTCAATAGTCACTTGCAGTATCATTTCCACAGTATGTATTATTTATTTAGATGTTGCTAATAGCACAATATTTCAGCTGTCAAGAAACCTGATGTCTAGACTTTCTCCCACTTCCTTTCATTTGAATGACAAATAAGTTGCACCTTCTGGGTATACTTCTTAATGCTAAACAGTAATTATTTTCCTAGCTTTGCAGACCTAACACAGGAAGAACTAAGCTTTGCTAAAAGAACAACCTCTTTCTAATATTGGTACAAAGGGTATCATGTATGTTTTTTCTCAGGTCCTCAACTCAAGCATTTTTTTTTATTGAAAAGTAATAGAACTATATGAATTACTCCTCAACTGCAAATTTTGAAAGTCTTAGACTTGACTGGGAAGCACTTACTTACATTTCCACTTCTTCTTGCCTTTCAGAGCAATGGCCTTCGGCATTTCTTGCCCAGTGGAAAGCCCAATGAAGTCAAAATTGAAGGTACCACATACTTCTGTAGTGTAAAGTCTCAGATGAAGCTGTAAATGAATTGATCAAATAAAAACATGGAAAGATCTGTTCAAATTTCAGGGAAGAAATCTTCGTAGGTCTAATCTTTCCCTGGTATTCTACCATTGTTGCAGAAGACCTTAACCTTTACAGGTTAAGCAACCAAAGCGATCGTACTGTTCAAGTTACTCCTTTAAGTAGTATCTGTTTGCTGTATAAATATAATAAAATTTTTATTCATTTTGGTTCTGAAAACATATATAGCATCAAGGCTTCTCACTGGCAACTTACCTTCTGTCAATCAGCATCTACAGATCATTGTATTCTGGCTTCCCATTCTACATTAAGTCCACAAGTACCCTGGAGAAAGAATGATACAGTCCTGAACTAGAGTTATTGCTTCAACTACATTTCAAAATGTTTCAATATGACTCTTGAAAAAATTGTTATAGGACATTCTGCAAATACATCACTTTGCTCCTTAGGGGTTTCAAAAGTAGTCAGCTTCTCAAGTGTGTAGTGTAAGTGTCTACTGTTGACTTGGGATCTAAAGGAACTCATTGAATCAAGAGGTCATGAAAACCTCTAAACTGACCAAACCAGAGAATGCACTCTCCAGTGGCTCTTAATTTACAATACAATACAAGAAACCTAGACAACAAGAGAGTCCTGTTATGAATGACACAGTTGCAAGTGTTCAATAGTTCTCCTGGGAACTTTAGTTAAGCTTCTCTAGACATAAACTCTATATTCTACGATTACTTACTTGCTGTGGAAATATCAGAGAACTTCAATGCAAAACTTATCTGCTGACACACTAAAAGACCAGAAAATTATTTCACTGTACCGTGGCTCATCCTAATTAAACTGACTCAGATTTTTAAAGTTCTTTTGACAGATTGTGCAGGCTCTTGTTCTTTGTCATCAGTTAAGTTTAGCTACTCAATCAATGTATCTTCCCTTACAAGAAATAACACCAACAGTTTGTTACTTTCCTTGAAATGGCAATTTTCCCTCTCAAAATTTCCATTTAAGGTGAAAGGCTAGATTACAGCTATGTATCTCAGGCTGTGTTTCCTCTTATAAGCCTTTGCAATTACATTTTGACTCCTCTGGAACCTCTTTTTAGAAATTGATGTTTTTAATTTTAGATCACAAAGTATCAGACAAAAAATAAATCTAGTTATGATCTTGAACATATCTATGAGATCATGACTGTATAAACACATATACATATACACATATATATAGAAAGAAAATTCAAAGGCAATTCTTTATATGTGTGTCTGTATTGCATGTGCATATGTCTATTATATTGGGGGAGAGAGAGAGAGAGAGAGGATTCAGATGACTAGAAGCTGAAATACCAAATACAATATCTGAGTACTTGGTGTGTTAGCAGAAACACTTTGTCTTGTTTGCTTTACGTGTTACCTGAGTCACTGTTTCAAAGAAAAAATAATTCAAAAAATAAGAAACAGCTTGGTTAGAAAGTGATGCTGGATGGTGGACAAAGCTTAAAGACGTACACATTATTGTGGCAGCTGTACTAGTGTACATGAAAACAGAAGAAATTGCCAATAACATCTTGTTCTGGAAAATATGGTGAGGTAAGCAGTGTTTCTTGGAGATATACAATGCAAGCTTTGAGAATTTGCAGAAAAGAAGCAAATTAGATGTTGTACAGAAATGCTTGGAATGTTTTCCCAGAAGAAAGTACATTACAGCTGAAACGTGTCAGTCTTTTGTTTCCAGCAATAACATAAAGCATTAGGTAAGATGTGTTTCTCACCATAAAGCTTCACTCACACATGTTCAGTTAAATACTGGGCAACCTCTTTGCTTAGCAGTATTGGGTTTGTACCACAATAACTTACTATTCAAGGAGCCTTATTGTCAACATTAGTAAAAAGATGATATCTTTTCTGTGCATAATATTATTCTTAAACTAATTAATTCTGATTTGAAACAAAACTGTTGGTGACATAGTCACCTAAAAGACATTATCATGTCCTGCAAATAAAGGGAGATCCTGTGTATTGTCAAAGTCACAGCTATGAAACCAAAGAAGCTGCAGCAGCAGTCATGAAAAGGTTGTACGGATTTTCTGCAAATTATCCTTGTGTGACAAGAATATGCCCATCCTATCAGCCACTACATAGCCGATCCAGTTTGGTCACTTGGGAACTGTGATTTAAGTTGGAGGAAGATGAGGGACTTGACATTAGTTCTTTAAAAGCATAACTTAGTTCATATATTTTCTCCAAGACAGTAATTTTTTTTTCAGTAGCCTTTTTCCCCAAAGGTTTGGATTGCAGCAAAAAATGTCTTTTCATCCCATTTTCCTGCAGCTCCTGTGACTGAAGGAAATATGACAGACTAGTTTTCCTGTCATGATTTGTCTTCATGCCTTCCACATACACTTTTCATCCAAAAATTTTTTGACGTTACCTTATAACCCAACAAAGTTAACCCCTACTTACTGATTAAGGCTTAAAAGACAAATGCTGAAAAGAATGTCTGAATATTTGCTGTTCCTATGAGACCTAATTAAGAGAATGGAAATTTAATTTTTCAAGCCCTGATTTCAAAATGGTGATAAATAAAATCATTGCTGCCAATCCCAAGCTGTTGGGCTCTGAAATAGGAGCTACGTTTTGGGTTTGGTGATATATGTGTATGCATTTGTGTATACACAACTATGCTTACTGCTAAATTTGGAATCTTCATGTTCTCCAATAATCTTTCCAGGCTGAGCTGAAAAAGCACAGACATTCTTGTAAGGCTAATTTTGTAAGGCTAAAACATTAAAATTATATTTTGTTGCATTTCTTTCTTCCATCTTATGCCAATTTCCACCTTATATTTAAAAATAGGTTTTGAAGTCATTGCAGGAATAAAACCTAAATAAAAGAAGAGGGCTTTTTTTACCTTTCACTGTCCCAAGCAGACAGCCATCCTCTTTTCCTGCTAGCATAAACTACCTAGGCACACACCGAAGACGCATTGCAGAAAAGTGTTACTCTCTGACACCGTCTGCTCTGAGCTTCTCCTTACTGCAGCTGTCAATATGTGAACACATTAAAGACATCTCTTCTTTTGATATGTGAGCATTGCCTTGGGATGTGCTGGTCACATCATTTTCTATCAGTAGATAATGATTTCCCATCTTCTACCTTGTTCTGAATTGGGATTTGTGGGGAAGGGAAAGGCTTGTCCTGTTGCCTTTAAAATCCATTTTTTGGGGGCTTGTGATGTATCTTTCATCAAAAGGGAAATATGAAAACCTATAGAATATCACCTAAAAATATCTCTCCTGTCTTTCAAGGGCCTCCAACCCATACAGCCTCTCTTCATGTGAAATGCGTCTGCTGTTCTCAAGCTCATTTTCAGCTTTCTTTTGACACATATTTTTCAGCAATCTTCCTATTCCAATATGAAAAATTCTTTATCATTGGCAGGAGACTGTGAAAATGAGCACTCAGTGTTATGATCTTCCAGATAGGCAAAATCTTGTAGTAATTCAAGATATAATTCAGGGTAGTACTGGAGGCAACAAGAAGGCCAAAGTCACAGCGGAAGTCCCAAGTGACCCTTCCACAAAAGCCTGAATCTTATCACTTCCACTAAGGGGTATGTGTGACAATTTGGTGCTAGGACAAGATGTTGCCAGATCTTACAACCAGAGGCATACCTGTGAGACAGGTATTCATAAGAGATATGAGACATACATAAGAGACATGACTGAGTCCTTTTCTATAGCTACCCCAAAGAAACTGTCATGACCACCTGCCCAGCATTGCAGGAGCTTTATGACACTGTGAAGTATTTCTCCTTGTCGAGTTATGAACTCTTTAAACTGACATTTAAATTGCATTCAGAAACAACTTATCCTATCTCTAATGCAGATGAGATTTTGAAGAGGTATCTGTTGGAAAAGCTTGCACTGACCTCCTCTAAAAGTCAAACCCATTCTGTTTGGCACCACTTTGGAGAAAGAAACAGTGCAGGCCTCTAAAGGAGGAGATGCTGGCTGAAATGCAGCAAAGAGATGTCAGGGAGCCTCCTCTAAAATACAGTACCCCAGAACAAGCACACTATTTACTCCTGGCTGGTTTCCCCTAAATAGGCTCTGGGGTGCAAATGGTAATAAATGTCCTCAGGATCCTGAAAGGGTGCCTCAGGAATGAGAAAAGGTGAACTGCCATACCACATTCCCTTGTTACCGCTACCTGCAAGTATTTTACCTCTCACCTCCCAGTTATATTAGTCAACTAATTTATTGGGATAAATGTTGGATGACTGTGAGCTCTAGTCAGTGCCCTCATTGTTTTGTTATAACTCAGATTGTGGAAGGAGAAAAAAATGTGAGGAACTGTTGACCTTCTTGTTGCGTGAACAATTTCTTTTCTTCAGTCTGCATATTTTGCAGCCATGGAGGGGAGAAGAAGTAAAGCCTGTATTTCTGATCTCACTGTAGCAGTACTGTAACGGTACCTCATATGTTTTCTTGCCAAGAAAATATGTTGCTGTTCTATATGGAAACACCAAAGATTTATATGTGTTGACTTTGTGCTGTGCACATAAATTCTAGGTCTTGGCTTCAATAGCTACATCAGTTATAATCCTTTGAAAATTGTCAGCTGAAGGCTGCAGATATTTCCAGGTTCAATCAGATAGGAGCATCTTGGGTCTCCAGTGTGACTTCCTCCATCTATGTTGTGCTGCTAAACAAATTCATTTATGAATTAGACATAGCTGATCCTCCACAGCCCCACACTAGCCACGCTTTTAGTCCACTGAGAAATCAGGTGTCTCACATGAAACCAGAAGCTGACTTACAGATAGACACCATCTATGGTGCAATGTCAGTGCTGCCACTTAATTCTTATCAAACTATGCCTTTTGAAAACAACAGAAAAAATTTAGCTAACAAAAATCAAGTTCTTCACAGAAGACTCCATTGTCTCTATTCCCATTTTTATGCCAATGATTTGATAATCAGTCTTTTTGTTCTGAAACACTTTCTCATGCAAAAATGTGCAATCAATCATTTTTGTTTCCATTGCACACTGACATTTATTAGTACTTTTAATATGCAGTTTCCATGAATGGTGCTACAGCCAGACGAAGGGAAGAGCTGACTTGAACTTCTAGCTCACTAATTTTTCGCAGATTAGAGCTGTCAGCACTGATGGATGAAGGGAGAGATCTATCAGAATGGATGTGAGGGGTTTCACTCCTGCTTTGTAAATCATGCAGGAAATCCCAGTGTAAACTAAGTCTCTGTCTCTCACAAATGTTAAAACATCACAAGCAGAGCAGTAACCCCTCAGTTAAATTGGCTTTTTGTTGCTGATGATCAGATTTCTTATAATCCTTCCCACTTGTTTTGTCTAGTGCTGCATTAGTGATGAAAGGCCTTCAGATTTATTAAAAGAATATAAAAGCAGAACAGAACAAATTAAAACAACCCAGAAACTCATGAGCAGGGAAAAGTACATAATGCCTTTTTGTGTGATCTTGTGGGTGATCACATTTCCCATGGAAGTCGTGGGTATAGAGCTATGCAACAGTCTCTAGGAGTGACCCTGTTTTTCTCAACTGGACACAAAAAAAATGAGCAGTGATATAAAGCACTTTAGAGTACCTTTCCAAGGAAAAATTATCTATTTCCTTTCTTGTTAAAGTAAAAGGAAAGGATTTATTTAATGTCTCTGATACAGGGGAAACACAAGCGGAACACTGGTGGTTTGTGGAGTGTGAATTTTTTTTTTTTAATTAAGTGATCTCTCCTAACTCCCATGGTTGCAGACCTGCCTTCTTACAGGTTTTTCCTCTTGGTATTACCTCAGGGTTGGAGCCTTACCTTAGGCAGGTAAACCTCTAAACTGAAGCTGACTGATGTATTTTTTGAGACTATCTCCTATAGCTATATCATTTTTACCTGATATAGGAGTTAATTTCATCTTCTAAGAGGTTTTCTTGTTCTTCTCCCTGAGACAATAATGTGCTCACCTACAATGAGACAGCTGGATCCAGCTAAATTTCATAACAATTTTTCATTAAAAAATAGTATAGATGTATCAGAAAATGTCCATGCATTCTCTTTATTCATTAAAGGAAATCATAAGGACTCTGGCCTCTCCTTCAGTAGATCCTAAGCACTGACAGGCACATCCCAATATTACTTTTAAAGACACTATCAAATGCTGATTGTTGGCTTTTATGACTTGTAGTTTCAGTCATTTCTAGTGAGACTGATAAAAGAAGGCAAAGAAGAGGTGACAGAAAGATCTTGGTTATTTAAGTCAGTCAGGGAAAGCTTGGAGGAGAGATAATTTCCTCTGTGAATAATATCTGAGTAAATAAGGAAACACAGATCACTGAATAAGCTTCCCCTTGGGAGGAAGAAAAGCTCTTTAAGCACAATAACTGGCTCTGAATAAATTTAGACTGGAAATAGAAAGTCTCCTGCCACTAGGTCAGTAGTGTTCTAGAATGAGCTTCCAGATGGAGCTGAGGGAGTAAGTGAGCCAAATAATTCATTGGATGGATCTAGATAATTACTTTATGAAGGCAATATCTACTGCATAACTAGTGCTGATTCAGGGACTGGCACCAAAGAGGGTCCTTCCAGTCCCACATTCTTAGGAGCAGTGCCCCAAAAGGAGAGCTGTCTCTACTCAAAAGGACATTTCTCATTTAGTGCTTTTAGGTCAGACCACTCAGTACGAAGTGCAATTGTTAAGTCTAAAACTCTCAGGGTAAAATAACACAGGAGGAGGGCTGCTCTTTCTCTTACCAAACCTAATTTTGTTTCAGAGAATTATGACAGATTTTGATGGAATCCCTACTTTCTATACTAAAGAAGCTTTACTATCGTCCTAAAAAAAAGTCTGGAGACAGTTGGAGAATTAACATATAAGTTCTCTCATTTTTAATAGTTGTCTCCCTTTACAACTTTCATGAATTGCTTTCCAAATATTTTTGGCTTAAGTTTCTTCTAATTGCCCCTTGAAAATTCAAGGACACCTGGCTGCATTAATTTTTAAAATGTTACTGGTCCTGTATTATGTGCTGCAGTTCATGCTGCAAAGAGGGAAGGAAATTTCATAGTGTCTTATGAGGGTGCATTATTATGTCTTTTCTTGATGATCCATTGACAAGGTCTGCTACTGGTTGAATGGTTTATTAAATGCCTTTCAGCCCATGTTGTATCTGCACATCACTCATTACAAACACTTCAAGTGTCACAAACCCTACAAACTGGGTCAGAGCAATGAAGACTCTTCTTCGGGTGCAAGTACAGAGAAAGGGAAATCACCATTCAGGTCTTTTTTCCAGGAAGATGGTGGAACTTGACTTGCTTGTTACCGTGGTTACTGAGAGTTTTTTTAGACAAGAAGCTTATTCCTTAGCTTTGTCTTACAATATGGGTGTCGTTAAAGTGTGGTGCTAAAAGCTCTGTGAGCATAAAGACATTTGTCCCAAAGCCACAGTCAGCGTCTGATGAAGAGAGCTAATCATAGAATCACAGAATAGTTAAGATTGGAAAAGACCTCCTAAGATCATTGGGTCCAAACATTAACCCAGCACCACTAAACCATATTCACCACTAAAACCAAATCCCTAAGTGCCCCATCCAAGTGGTTGTTAAACACTTCCAGAGATGGTGATTTCACCAATTCCCAGGACAGTCTGTTTCGGTGCCTAACTACACTTTAAGTGAAGAAATTTTTGCTAATAGCCAATCCAAACCTTCCCTAGTGCAACTTCAGGCCATTTCCTCTTGTCCTATTAATAGAGCACGTCATAGTTCTTTCAAACCCAGTTTTCCTCACAAAAGACATGGTACATACCAAATTCCCCCTGGATCAGTGCACACTGGGACCAAGGTGTGCAGCCTCGACACACAGGCAGAAGGGTACAGAATAGATAGTGTAGACCCAACCAGTATCACTATGGAGATCTCTCGGTTGTTTCCATGACATTTATTGGCATTTTCAATTCTTCATGAGTGGTGAATAGGAGTGAAAAAAGTAGCCATTCTACTTTACAGAAAGAGAAAAAGGAAATTTGCAGCACACTTTAAATTCACAGTTTAGGAGATTGCTTTTAAATCTTTACATTAGCTGTATAATAGCTATCTGTCAAGGAGTAAATCTGTTTGATTATGCTTTTTTTGTATCACCTGCTGCTGTCATGTGAGTGCACCTAATAATAAATATTAGCGGGAGTTTTATTCAGGCTTTGGTTACCTACTAAATAAATTAAATGGAATTTAAATATGAGAAAAATCTTTTTTACTGTGAGAGTGATCAAACACTGGAGCATGTTGCCCAGAGAAATAGTGGAGCAGCCATCTCTGGAAATGTTCAAATCCTGACTGGATATAATCCTGGGTAACTGGCTCTAGTAGACTCTGCTTGATCAGGGGATTGGACTAGAAAATCTCCAAAAGTGCCTTCCAGCCCCAACAATTCTGTGATTTTGTGATATTGAAACAGATACATAAGAAGACACACCACCAGATGCTATCCTACAAAAGTACCAGGATTTCTTTTTGCTGATGTGTGAATTGAACAAGATCATGGGTGGTATGCAGCTTTGCCAGGAAAGCTAAGATGTGCTTTGTTATAAGCGTAGTGTTAATAAAAGCATCCTTTCTGTGAGATCTATTTATGTTTTCAATATCTAAGGAGCACTGCCCACCTTTTATATTGAATTCCACACATTTTCTGTTATTGCTCTTTTCCGTATTTGTCTCTGACACCAAGATATACTAATAAATAGTGTTCTCTAAGAGAAACAACAGCTTTTATCACTTAGACGAAAAGGAGAGGAGTTTTTTTCTTAGAGGAGAAGCAAGTAAAGAGAGAGTGGTACATCACACATAATATGTTAATTTTCTAAAATAATTAATAGAAGACTCAGAACAAATATTTGTGGCAATGTATCAGTATTAGAGTTTTACATTTTCCCAACTTCTTTCTTTGTCAGTGGATTTTCCACTGCATTGGCAAATAAAAATAAAAACTGCTTGAATAAATAGCTAATCAAAACTTAGTCTTATAAGAAATATTGGTTTGATGGAATATTTTTTGCCAGAAAACTGAAGTGTAGGATATCTGTTGTTCTACTTTCTGCTACCTAAGAATGAAAATTATTTTTTTGTTTACTAGTCTGATCTTTAAAATCATTCACAAAACGTTTGATAAATAATAATAGCTTCTTGGGGGGAAAAAATTAGATTTGACACATTGCTGGTCTTAAGATCATAGTGTATTAGAATAAGACTGGGATAATTGCTTTGTCAGAGTGGTTTCCTTCTCTTTTGGAGCTCTTGAAAGCTATTTTAGCTGGTATTAAGTTGTTCTTTTTAGAATTCAAATCATATTTCAAAGATATTTAAATCAAACTCAGATCATGGCTATTAGCTCTGTTTCATACCATTCAAACATCATAATAACTGGTTTTGAATGGGTCTTGCACAGGTGGAACATGGATTTGAGAGATATTGAACACTTACGTTTCCTACTGAAATTGTTGCATTTTTGATAGGCTGTTCAAGATCAAAGAATAGATAAAAAAATTTGTGAATGCATTTTAAGTTCTGTTAAAACCCAACAGCAGTAAAATGTTTTCATACAGATAGATTAATTTAAAGTAATGCTTATGAGTACTGAGATTTTATGGACAGAACAGTACAAGCAGGTTCTGCACACAGATATTACCATGGCTTGATATTTCTTCATATTGTTTCCAGATTTAAAAACATTTCCAAGTTTCTGTGCACTGGTGCACCACCACACTGTATTGCATACCATGCCATATCACGACCCTGGCCAAGAATATAGCGTTAATTTCCATAGCAACAGTAAATGAAATAACAGATACTTGCATATGATTTTGACTATGTTATGTTAGTGCTCTGTCAATGTCTTCAGATTCTCTAGTTCTACACTGATGAATTCACTGTCTGCACCATGTATTTCACACTGTAAGGGCACAGTCAGGCCCTGAGATTTTAGGTTCCAATAGGGTGTTTTCAAGAAGTGATGGTTACAACTCAGAAGTTTTGATAGATTGGGAAGGTTTAAATAAACATAGAAATGATTTCTTGAACCACCTCAATCTTTTGAGTCTACAAAACCAGACTGAAAAATTTTCAGGGAATAACTTGATTTGTAAAGTTTACATAATTTCCGCCTTTCTTACAAATTCTGCTCACATATCCTTAGGCATAAAATATCTTCTTAGAGTCACTGGAATGGCACAGGTATAAGCAGGGAATGATTTAAAGGCACAGACTTGATTTGTAATTGGAAATTCCAATAAGTGATATTTAATTTTTTTTTTTTTTTTTGACATTTAAAAAATTTCTGGTGGACTCAGTTGTTGCACTAGGTTGTGCAAGGCTCTTCTCCTCTAAGGTACCCAGAGATTAGACAGCAGCCGAGTGCAGTGTGATAGGGCAGCTAAAGAAATCACTGAAGTTGATTGAAAGAAATTTATTTATTTGTATTTTTATTGTATTTTTATTTATATTTATTGTATTTGTTTATATTTTTGACTAGAACAAACATAAGAAGAATCTAACTCAGGGCAGAAAAAACAGAGGGCCTTTTCCCCTTGTTTCCCATGCATGTAAATATTACTCAGACAGCCCAAACATGGTAATATCCTCAGTTTCTTCCTTTTGAAAACACATGCCAGTAGCTTGCAGATGATTTGCTAGAACTCCAGATATTGCATATGCGCAGATATTGTCCCCCTAGAAAATGGCAAACTCAATCTGTGTCAAAGGCTCCTGCTGATACCTCTGCACAGAACCACGACATTACTGTCTTTCCAAATCCATTGACCAAAGGCAAAATGTCTATTGACCACAGACCACAGAATTTCCTCCTCCACCCCAAAAAACCCACATCAAAACATTAATGAGGATATCCAACAATTCAAAAGCTTGAAGAATGAAATAGTACACTGAATGGCAATCAGTACAGGATACCTGCTTTCATTCTAATTATTTCTTCATTGATATAATTAACCACAGATCAATATACTTGGGACTTTTTTGGGTAAATAAATCAAGTGGTAAAGTACCAGCTGCACCTTTATTCAAAAATGTAAGTAAATTTCACACTCATTATATGAGTCTTTTAACATCCTGTAAATAGTTTTGTGTAAAATCCATATCACCAAAATTTTTTTTAGGGAGTAATATGTAATTTGTTTCCTGCACAGTCCATGCATGCAGACACTGATACTATGCAAAAATTTCACCTCTTTTAGGAGAAAAGTTTATTACCTCTTATTATAGCCATTATTAATATATTATGAAAATAATAACAGGTTAGCTGTTATAGGTATCGAAAAAGCACCTGCTAGAAAGGTAGAATAAAGCTATGACAAATACTTTAAGAGGCATCTGCAAATTGCTTGCAAGGTTCTGATCAAGTGTTACTAAATGCCTAAAACTGAAGTACTGAAAGTAAGAATTCTAGCACTCTGCAGTACAAGCTCATCTCTCCAAATGATTATTCAGTGATTTCAATCTCTGTTTCATCACTTGAAAGAGCCACCCAGGGCTCCCTGAATACTGACTCCTTGGAAATTATCCCATTTCATAGCAGGTGACAAGAGAAATAAACCCACAGTCCCTTTTGTCTCATCTTTATTATCCAAATCAGATAATTCTTATATATATATATATATACACACACACATATATATATATAAAATATATATATGTGTGTGTATATATATATATATATATATATTATATATATATATATATATAATATATATATATATATATATATCTATATATATCTATATATATATATATATATATATCTACAGAGTTCCAGTAAGAGAATATTCTGGTGTCGGCAAATGGTTCCTAAATGGGGATCTGCTAAGCACTCTATTTGTACGATTTGTACATCAATGGTGCCATTTTTCAAGTGCCATACAGTGCACTCTACTTAATTGGGATGTGCTCAATCAGGAAAATCATTTAATGGGACATTGTTTGGGGATCCATTTTAAGCCCAGGGATAATTAATAGCAATGAGTGCTGATTAATGGTATCACTAATTCTGCATACCGGGACATTCTCTAATTATTTGATCTTGATGATGCCTTTTGTGTCTCACTCTCCTGGCAATTTGCTCAGTTTGCTTCTCTAAGAACTGCTTTCGGTCTCTGCAGCGGCAACAGAAGGATCAGTAACCATCTCACTCCTGCCTGTTCCCAGTAGTCAACTCCAGAAGTAAAGTTTCCAATTTTTCACTGCGGGTTAATGCTATAATGCCAATTCGAAGATTGTTTGAAAAAACATTCTTGCTAAATGATACTTGGGTTTACCTCTCGCTGATTAGTGGTGGTCTGAAATGATAAGTGAGGAAAGGTTTGTTGGGAAAATATATTACTTTCATAAGAAAAAATGCAATAAAGATGTTACTGAAGTTTGGCATTTTCAGCACGGATGATGCGACTTAATAACTGACAAAACTGAGACACCTTCATCCATCTATTTAATGAAAGGTAGAGCTCCTCCCTACAAATCCTTCGTCACTTTCTGCTCTGTAGAGTCTGCAAGGGAAAGAACAAACTGCAGAAACACAAGTCAGCTTGGCTGAGCTTCCCTTTGTTCTGTGATGGTCACCTGTACTCACCATAGTATTTCCCAACATAGAAAAGCTTCCCCAGACAGCCCAAAAGGCTGCCTGAAAATTTCATCATGTGCACAGCAAAATACAAGTGTGAGACAGGGTTGAAAACTTTGTTATGACAGCATATTTTTTTTAGTTTAGTGGAACCCCCTGATTTTCTTCCATTGGGTTAATTTTATTAAATAAAGATGCCAACAGTGAACTGATACATATGAACTGATCATGAAGGGCACCTTGTATAGCCAGTGGAGAGAAGGAGGCAGTGGCATGCTGTTCATTACAATAAGAATTAAAAAGGCAACTTAAACCCATTTTTTTTTCTCTATTGTTTATTGTGTTATCCCAAAACTTTGAACAGCATGAAAATTCATCTAAGAAAAGAGGTTTTTGCAGACAGCAACAGAAATTGTATTTGCTGTGTTCAACTATACTTATTGTAACATGGTGATAGAATTTGGGGTCCTCACTAGAAGTTGCCTGTTAAATTTGTCAGCTCCTATAGCAGAAGTTTTCATATTACAGCAGGCACTGAGCAGCACCTAAGTTTGTCAGACCTAATAAAAGATGCCTATACCAGCACTGCCTCTAAGGTGAAACCCCAAGTTAACAGAAATAAAGTTAAGAAACACACTAAAAAAATACATTCTGTAACAGGAGTGCCAAAGTTAACAGTGACCTTATGCCATCAGAAAGTCTTGTTTCACAGTTTAATTCTGGATTCTTGTCCTGATTGCCCAGAGTGCAGGGACTTCAGCTCATTCCCAGGGTCCTATTTGAATCTCTGTCCAAAACAAACCTTGATATGATTCTGGGAACTGCTGTGTCCAGGAATGCATTCTACCAGGCATTAAGGCTGAGACTGTTCTGTATTTGACTATCTCAGTCATGTCTGGGTATGCAACTCAGGTCCATGCCAAAAACTACTTGTCTGTTGGTCTGCAAAGCATTCCTCACGTTATTAGTTGAAAGAGTGCCTAAGAGTAATATTTATGTTGATGGGGAAGGAGATGCAGAGTTGAAAGCTCTGTAGTGAGGGGGTTGAATGAGGCCAGTCAGCTCCAGAGAAGTGAGGACCCAAGCCACCCTGCACATCTTGGCCTAGGGTTCAGAAGTAATGCCCCAGAAAATCTTCACTAAGTCCTGCACTGCAATGCTTTATTCAGACATTTAATAAACCAACAGTAACCTACACAAGAGTGTAGGCTTCATATATACAAGAGTATAGTGGAGATGCTGAACATAATTTATTGGTTTTGCAGATCTTATTCCCCCCTACCCTACCACCTCCAGACACCTCTCCCCCTCCCCCCCCCTCCCCGAAGACAACTGGTGTGAACCTGCAATCCCTATTTTAGTGACTCTTTAAGCATGATAGCAAAAAGTCATCAGGTTTCAAGAATTAACACCTGAAAAAATCCAAGATGAAGACTCCTAAGAGACAGAGAAATTATGAAAATACATATAATGATCTTGAAAAACTTTTAAAGAAAATACAAATAATATTTTCTTTCTTTGGTTAAGGTAATTAGCAGGGGAAAATAGTAGTGATTAAGAGTTTCTTGATGTTGTTTTATTAATTTTGGGTGAAATATTTCCTTTAGTAAAATGAAAGAATATTTGCTGTTGACTTTAAGGGAGGCAGGACCACAGCCTTCCTATCATTCAGCAGTAGATAAGCTTTTAAAGTGTAAGAATCATCTTACTTAGCCAATATTTATGTTTGAGCTAAATTCCATCTACTGTTAAGTGACAGGTATAAGCGTTTCTAGAATGAAATCAATACAATTTATTTTATATGTCTATTTTTTAGATGTCTATCTTTAAAAAGGATGAATCACATCCTAGCATTTTTCCCCCTTTCTTCCAATTTACAATAAAAGGAATATAAAGTGCTATCATCTGCATGTAACCAGATGAATCCCACTGTGCATATTTGTCTCAACATATTTCCAGTTTTCTTACTGTTGAGTATACAGTAAAGTAAATTCTGGTCAAAATAAACTTTATATTTTTCTATTTGACTATACATATCTTTTGGTCTGATATTTTTATTTTATCTTAATAGTCACAAGCAGAATGTGAAAAATCTTTTTAATATGTTTTATAAATTCTGCATATATAATTATATTCAATAGTTATTTTATTACACTATAATTAATACACTGTACATTCAATAAACCAATACTATAACACAAAACTGTTCAAAATTGTGGGAATATATGTAAACACAAAAATAGAAATATGAATATGTTTACTGGTGTCAGGATGTGTATTCATAGTTACTACATTTTCTGTGCAATATCTTGAATGTCTGTGTTACACAGATCTAGTTAATCTACAGTTTACATTGTCAGGAACTGTATTCTCTCCATGAAATATTTTATGTTGTAAAGTGCTTAAAAGTTCTGCTAAATGTGTACTTAATAAAGACTGTAAAGATGAATAAAGGCAGAAAATTTAGCTTTGATTTATAATAAGTATGAAGTCACAGTAGAATTGTGTTTGACTGGCTGAACCACACTTCTGTTTTCTACAGTTTTGATAAAGAAATGTTCCATACTTACACAGAAATGTTCCATACTTACAGGAAGGAAAGCAAAGAAGGAAGGACTATCTTGTTGTTGGAAGAGGTGTATTTTCCTCATTGGGCTGTAAGATAGGTTTCCTAAACAACATATTGCAAATTATTAATACAGCACTTGCACTACTGAATGCAATTGATTCCATTCCCTCTTTTGGCCTCCTCCTGCATACATAATGCTGACCCTGGTACATTCCAAATTAATTAGTAGAGTTACTACTCACTGATATTGTCTCCAAACAAAAGTCAATGAGGAATTTGTTCTTGCTTTCACATGAGAATTTCAATCAAATTATTTACAGCAAAAATCCATTTTTTAAAAGAAAGTGTAGTTACCTTATCAGTAGTTTCAGATGCCTACCAATTGTATTCTTTCTAGTAGAAGAATAGAAAGTCTTTTATAGAAGCCAAAATAGAGAAAGGGCATGCTATTTAACATATTTACATCTGGAATTTCATCGTTCTTCAAGTTGTTCATTTGTTTGAATCCATTTCACTTTGCCTCACTGCAAGATTTTCCATACAGAAATTACCAGTTTGGAAGGAATGATTTTAAGGTCTCCAACACTTTACGTGACAAACTCTAAATGCAGTGTCACTTCAGATGATTGACAAAGAGTAGAGGGAGCAAAGAGAAGCATTACTGTTCTACAGTGCTGCCAAAGCCTCCCTGAAATACAAAGGCAAAAGTGTTTTTGAAAAACTCTTTAAAATTCTCTTGGAAGGCTCTTTTGTTTCTGAAGGCTGTCAAAATCGCTAAAAAGATATTTCTGGAGCAACAACTGAAAAGAAAAGCACCGCAAATTTTTCTAAGGCTGGAGCTTTGTAAACTTTTAAAAAACAAGATCTGAAAATTTTCCATTGCAGGTTCTAGTTCATTTTAACCCGTCTTTATACACAGTTATACAGAATGTATGAGCAGAAAGTGGCTCTGCCCGCAGTTTGGCCTCCACTGTCCAGTAGAAGAGAAGTTGGAGGAGTGGTTGTTGCAGGTGGAGAACCGTGCAAGGCCAGGAGACCATATCCATGTTTACTTCTGGGAGGGGGTCTTGAAGACCAGTTGTGTCTGCTGTGCACTTGAGATTATGCAGGTGCATGACACAGCAGAGGGGTTTCATCAGGAGAGCCAGCAGCTGCAGCATCACCCATAGGTCATTATCTATGGAGCTTAATACATTATGGAAACTCTTCCTTCAGAGTGATAAGGATGAGTTTCTCATGCACCTAGGCACACAGTAAAATACCAAGAGAACTTGATATATCTCCCACTTCCTAATAAACATCCCAAATTTTATTAAAACTGAATCCCTCTACCTCTGAAGTACTGGAAATGGGAGCCTCCCTTCCAAGCCAGCTTGAACATCTGTGATGGAAGCAGGGCATCTGCCTGCTGCCCAGGTGGAGGCACAGGAACACATGGAGCAACACTTAGGACTATTTCTGCACTATTAATTGACCTTCACTAGTGTAGTTCTGCTGGGAGCAGAAGCATGGAAAAAAAAGCCTTCATCAGTCCAATGGAAGGGATAACCAGACTCCCAGTAATAAAACACATGTGATAACCAGGGTTGACACTGTGGTTGAAGCATGTAACAGTGCATCAAAGATCTATTGCTTGTGCTAAAAATGTCAGGGAGGAGTTGATTAATTTTTTATTAAGGCCTTGTATAGTTACCAGCTGAGTATAACTCCTGGAGGATAGGACACTGCTTTGGGTTGTTTGTTTTTTTTAATTGTTTGGTGGGGTTTTTTAATATGAAATTAATGATTCTTTTAATTCTTAATCTTGAAAGTAGCAGTGAAGTGTTTCCATAATCAGAGTCCAGTTGTGTAAGTCACACTTCGACTACCAAAACAGATCTTTCACCATAAGGCTTGTAACATGGGGTAAAACAAAGAAACAAAATCATATACAGCAAGTAAGTGGGGGTTTTAATCTGCAGGAAGCCTTTGTCTCCCAGTCTAGGCGAAATGTAAAAGTCCCACTTTGTGCTAACGAGATGCTGATACATAAGAGTCTTGCGGAGGGGCAAAAACTCATGGTCTAACTATTGTGAAAGCAGTCAGCTCCCCTAAAACAAGTGAGGGTCTCTGCATCATCTGAAGTAATCAGTCTGAGTAACAAGAGATACGTGTCTTCCTCAGTTCAGCCCTACCCAGGGTGTTCTCTCTATAAAAATAATGGTATCATGAATCTGCTTCTCCAAAGCAGTCAAGCAGCTGATAAGTCATTTGGCTGCTCTGCTTCAAGAAAATGGCCTTAAGACAGCCCTGGATGCATCCAGCAGAGACTGCTTTCCCCTACAGAAGAGTGGTAGAGGTGAGCAATTATGACCCAGAATCATGCGGATTTTCCTGACTGTAAGGTTTATACAATGATGGAGAATAGGAAGCTCATCAAAGGCTGAGTGAATATTTTACTTGCCTCCCTTCAGAGACAGGGAACCTGTTAGTGTGGCAATTTGCCTATTCCTGTATCTAAACTGTTCCATAAAAATTTACTCTCTTTGAGCCTACTGTAATATATGTCACTCAGCAGAGCTCAAATCTCCCAGGAAACACTCTGGATTTTTCTGGCCCATAGCCAAGAGCAGTATGTGCACAGAGGGACAAATTATTAGAAGATATTGGAAAAAAATCCTTCTGAGTTACCTGTGTCTGTTCAAAAACTTGACAGATACCTCTCCTTTGGTAGCTAAATAGAAAGGGCAGAGTTCAGGGACAGAGATAAGCAGCAGGAGATGGAAAGTTACCACAAAATAAGCGATGAGAGTCCCTGTTATTTTTCAGAAACCTTTTAGACTGCCTCCATGAGATTTACCAACAGGCTTTCTCTAGGCCCAGCAGCCAGTGCTTTATGCCCCATGACCTGGAAAGTGAAAGTTATCTGAGGTCCCTGGAAAAGCCCAAGCCCCATTTCTCAACTCAGTGAGGCCAGTGAAATCTATGTGGGTGTCTTTTTATGCATTTCAAACCATGGCATATTTTTTGCAGTTTATCAAGCCTGTAAGGGGAAGAAGACCATATTACTCAGCTCTGTACCACAGCCGCCTTGGTACAGCTGATGCCTGTGTCAAGAAAATGTTTATCTTTCACTCCTTCTGTTTACCTGTCAAGAAAGAACAAAAAGTATTCTTCATAGAATATGGAGCACCCAGACTCTGAAAGGGAGAGTCATGCCCTGGCTTAGCCTGTGAACATAAACCAACCCCACAGAGAGGTAATTAGGTTTTGGGAGCTCAGCAGACTGTGTATAATTATACTTTGAGGAGGATTACTACCTTGTATGAATAGTACCATGATGCAGTGGCAAGTGCAGAGTATATGCATCAAACCTATAATCCAGGCTGGATGATAGACCCCTCCTGGACCACCCTGCCTGCTGCACAGATTAGCTGTCCCCACGGGAAGAATGCCCTGCAAGAATGCGTTTCCTAGACAGACCTCACTTGTTCAGAGATAGGTAACAAATGTAGTTCTACTCCATCCAGAAGATAAAGTGAAGACTTGCTAATCAGAGAAATAAGGTTTTTATTGTGAAAAGGAGAAATACATTGCTTACATTGCCTGCAGCTGAACCTGGATTCAGTCAACCATTCCAGTTTCTTCCGTTCCAACAGGTTCTCAGACAAGAGACCTATACAATGGTTCTGTGATCCAGAACCATTTAGCTTTCTGCTAAACCTGACACACTAAACAAGCACCTTAATGCTGTGCATATCAGCACAGCACACAAAGCTGAAACCCTGGGCACGGGCAGTTATGTATGAGACTATTCAGGGCTTCGCTGTCTCTTCTTGTTCCCTTCCCCCTTCTCAGGAAAATTCAATAAAGCTTCTTGCACCACCTGCCCACCTACCAAGGAGAACATAGAAACCTGTCAAGAAGGTGATCTTTATGTGTGCTATGGAGTGAAAAGGGCTGTTGATAGAGATTATCCCTATGGGGAGATCCCTTTGACTCAATTAAATCCAGTGATAAGGCAGTAATGGGCTTGTTTGCCCTGTTTAGCTGCTGGTTTCCTTTGGACTCCAGCCCTCCCTTCTCAGCCAAGTTTCTCAGTTGTTGAGGTTACCAATCCCTAGTTACCCGTCCCACTTTCTCTTCTTCTTATTTGGCTTTTTAAAGCTTCAAGCTTATAGTGTAAAGAGATCCTGACTAGAAGCTCTGACTTTCATGCCATGGTAGAGGGCAGGCAGCTGTGGGGAGAAGATCCCCACCGACATGCCATCCTCAGCTATCCTGGTGGCCTCTCATCTGTTGTTGCCCACAACGTTCTTTCTAATGTATTGTGAAAAGTCTTCTCAGCATCTGAAAACCCTCTTGGCACTTGAAGTGCTTTTGGGAGCATTGTGAGCTAAGCACAGAGATGTGGGAGTAGTCTCAGAAAGGCACTTCCTCCCTTTAACAATTCTTACCTTTTGTCGGTTTGCCCTTTGCCTTCTAACAGTTTATTAGGACTCCTTAGTCATATGGTTTAGGTTTAGGTAGTCATGCAGTGAGCAGGAAGCTGGACTTGGTGATCCTTATGGATCCCTTCCAGCTTAAGCTATCCTGTGATTCCTTACCTATTCTACTAGCCTCGAGGGAAGATGAACCAAAAGAGGGAAGACTCAAGTACAGAAAGTCCGGAAGGTCTTTCCTTTCCCTTAGTGAACAAAAAGATAAAAAAAAAGATATGAGGTATGTGATCCTTTACTTGTGCTCTGGCAATCTGCATAAAACTAGAAGTTTGAACTGGAAAAGATAGGAAGATTGAGATGGATGTGCCTAAACCACACAGGACATCACACAGAATTACAGAATCATTTGGTTTGGAAGGCACTTATGGAAATCACCTAGCCCAGGCCTCTGCTTAAAACCAGGGTCAATTATAGAAGATTTCCTAGGACTGTTGCCAGGCAGGTTTTGAATATCTCAAAGACAGTACAACATCCTCGGCCAACCTGTTCCAGTCTTCCCTCACAGTAAAAAATATTTATGTTAGAAGAGAATTCCTGTGTTGTAATTTGTGCTCATTGTCTCCTGTCCTGTCACTGGACTCTGCTGAGAAGAGCCTGGCTCTGTCCTCTTTACACCCTCCCAAGAGTTATGTACACGCACTGCTAAGGTACCCCTGAACCTTTTCTTTTCCAGACTGAACAGTCTCCAATGTAGCCAGACCTGGCCAGCTGGCTGATCGGCTGCTCCAACACTCTGTCGTGGGTGCTTGTATAAAATACTGGCCTAATTTTCAATACGAGTGCTTTCAGAAAAAAGTTGTGAGCAAGCTTTTGACAAAAAAAAAGTATAAACTGTAGCCCTTTGACCGATGAGTTGGGTAATCAAAGGAGACAGGTGCCTGAAGCGGAAGGGTGGGGGATAAGTGCCAAAAAGCAAATGGAAATCTGAATGGCAAAGTGTGGGAGGCATATAAGTTTTAATGAATATTGTATTTAGTAAAACATCTAGGTGGACATCAAGAAAAAACAGTCTTTGCCCAGTCAGCGTGTACCACGTGCCTTATAGTAGACTCGTATGTGTCAGAACACTGGCAAAACAAAAAACAAGCAATGAACAACAACAACAGAATGTTGTCAGTTATTCGGGTTTATAACTATAACCATGGTAAAAGTCAAATCTTACAGAGAATAGTTTTACTTCTAAAGAGAAAAAGAAATAAGAGGAACCATTAGAATTCTTGACGTGTCTCAGTAAAATTATTAAACCAATAGGTGTACCACACATACACTGCATTTTAGATACTTGTTTCAACCACAAGGATTTCAAGACACAGATCTTCACTGTTGTTTAGGCACTGCTTGGGAAGCACAAATTTAGACCACTTGTGTCTATAAACATTTTAAAATGTAATAGTTTGCATATACTGCAATGATAGACTGCAGCAACTGCTGTACAAGTATTGGAAAATTTTTTATTTTATGCTGAATAATTCTTCACTGTGAAAATGTTCAGAAAGAAGTCATTGCTGAAAGTAAGAAGAAAGCAGAAATTCTAAGTGCCCAATGCATAGCCATTGCAGCCAGCCATTAATGGATAAACAAGTCCCTCCAATGACTGAAGTGCATTTAAGCATAATAATATTTGTGATCTGTGATAAATTCTCCAAA
Source organism: Empidonax traillii (assembly GCF_003031625.1). Taxonomy (NCBI): domain Eukaryota; kingdom Metazoa; phylum Chordata; class Aves; order Passeriformes; family Tyrannidae; genus Empidonax; species Empidonax traillii. Next base: position 928,759 of record NW_020955461.1, on the reverse strand, counting down.
TTTTTAAATTAATAAGTCAAAAGAAGTAAACATGCATTCCAATTCCTAAAAGAAACTAAAATTAATAGCTTGCCTGGATTATCCTGGCTTGTATATGTAAAGGAAAATTGAAAAAAAAAAAAAAAAGTGAGAATGGATCTATACGAATACATGAAGTAGATGGTGACTTTGTAAGTAATGTGACAGCTCCATAGTATTAAAAAAAAAAAAAATAAAAAAAGTGAGAAAATGGCTTATCACTTCATACTTTACCAGTAATAGAAGTACTGAACCATATTACAGCATCAGTCAATACCTACCAACTGAGGTTAAGGAATTTCCTTCAAATATGAAGTGTATTTCCTGTCATTTAGTTCAGATAAATTCAGTTCAGTGTTTTGTCAAAAATGTTTTTAAAGAATTGAAATTAAATAAAAAACTGGAATTCAGAGAATGCCACTAACTATGGCTTTCTTCAGCATTGAAAAGTGTCTTGGAATAAAAAGAAGACATCCCCTCGTAAGCTATTTTGGAAATAAAGGCTAGATCCTGTAAGTTACTGTTGACTCATCATGTTTCAGTGGCTTTCATTGATACTTAGTGTCTCTGAGGTTTGGGCCCAAAAGCATGGCCGGTCCACTAGTTTATGTTCAGGAATCAGAGCAGTAGCTTTTTGTGAGTGTTTGCTTGGTACTTGACATCAACTTTTCTTTTTAATATGCAGTCTGTGCAATTGCATTTTATCTGCAATAAGCCTTAAAACCCACTCAAAGCAGAAGCTCTAGAGCAAAGGGAGAGTTAAGAGGGAAGAAGCAATTAGATTAAGAGGAAAATCTTTTGTTAGTTATGCAAGGAAGAACTCAGTCCCCTACACTCTCAGCCAGCATAAATCATTGTTGTTCCAGTGGTGACAAGGGAGCTGTCAAATTAAAGCTGTTCAGAGTCCTACCCTTTCTTTTTGTAGCATCTTTTCCCCATTAAGAGAGTGACGCTGCATCTGAGAGAGCTGCAGGGCTAATGCTTGGGGTTTACTGTTACAATGTACCTGCTATGTGCTACATCCCAGTCAAATTTCCCACAAAAAGTCATTTTATGTGACCCAGGAAGAACACCATAATGTAAGGGGAATTTGTGGCAGTTCAACATAAATGGGAATGCCTGTATTCCTGATCTTCGGCTCACTGCTGGCATTTGGGGTGGAAAATGGCCAAGGGGAAAGAACAATGCTTGTATGGGGCATACGTGCAGCAATCACCAGCCTGTGCTTTGGTAACTGTAAGCTTACCAACCACTGAAGTCAAAGCACCTCTGTTTATCACAGGTTCCTGCCTTGAAAAGGTGTGCCTCATGCCTGGGGGATTTCTAAAGAACTGCATGCCTGTTCCCCTAATACATCTTGTCCAGTGAAAGTGTGAGGATTTCATTCAAGAGATTCGTATGCAACCACAAGTAGCAAAAAGTAGCGTTTTACCTATTAGCATCATAGTGCTGGTTTTAAATAGCTTTTGTTGTTTACAGATGGGCTGTCAAGACTGTCACTGGTGTATGACTATTTTTAATAGAGGCATAATCAATTAAATTGAATACATGTGTTCAAAACTGCCATGAGAAGCCTATTTTACAAATACAGAATGTCAGAAAAATCCTTTTACAGGAATTACTCACAGAGAACCAAAATAAATTACAGAGTACCATGTGCCATGAGGACATTATTCATTCATGACAACATGACTTTGTCTTCTATGAACCCTACACTGTACAAAGGGAGCCACTGAAAAGTTACATGTGGCAGCACAGTAGAGACTGGTGCCAACAGTGAAAATATAGTAACTGCTAAAAAGTATCTCAAGTGCAACTGCATCTGTCACACACAGCCTTGGTGGGATTGGAGGAAACTAGGAGAAAGAAAATACTTTGGCTTTACTAAACCATTTGCGGGAGGCACGTGTTTTGCAATAGCTGATTTTTAGTCGATCAGAAATCTCTGTCAAGTACAAGTGCTCAGGCAGCCAACAGACAAGGCAGCAGCTCTGGGATTTATATCTCAGAGTAACATGGTGCAGCCAGCATATGCTCTGCTGAGACTCCTAGTGCCCAAATATGTGAAATGTTTTCACGTGGTATCGGAAACCCTTTCTTCTCCATCGTGACCAGATATTTTATATCTTGATTTAGATCCTATTGGCCTTTTTCCACCAAACTGGTGAATGGATTAACCGATAAGCTAAAAAACTTTAAAAAGTACTAATGTATGAGGGACAGATTAGGATAATGTACACTTAAAACCTCAATTTAAACCCTAATTAGACAAAACTTTCATGTTGTCTCACTCACTGAGGGGGTAGAAACTGACTAAGAAGCTGACTGGAACATCCCTTTTTATAATGTTTCCTTCCAAAGGAAGGGTAGATGTGCAGGGGGACACACCTGTAGTCAAGCCTTTATTCCATTGCTGCAGAGACCCTCCAGTCTATACACAAAACCCCTCCGCTCACTGCTGTGCCGCCAAGGAAACTACGATTTTCTATGTGCCTGACTGTCCCTTGCTCTTCCTGAAGAGCACGGAATTTCTAATAGACACATCATTTGTCACAAATTGCTGCTGTGGAGGTACCTAGCAGATCCTTCCTCTGCAGGTTGGAAGCTGCTGAAAGCACACACTGATTTTTCTCAGTATGCTGTCATTGAAAACCAGCGATGCATTGAGAGTAGTTCATAGTGAATGTTTTAAATCCAACACATTTGTATTTCATTTTTAACTGTCTACCCATGACTTGATATTTTTGACCCTTGAATTGTCAAGCAGGGCTCTTTGAAGCTCTTTGCATACTCCAGACCTTATTAATACATAGTTCCTTTTCCCTTATTAGTCTGAAATGCTCACTTAGAAGATGGTGTTTTTGTACTAACTCCCATCATCAATTTTACTTACTGAAATATCTGAGAGACATGCAAACACATTCTGCAAAGATTAGGGAAATGGACTTGCCTTGAAAATGAAACAAATCTTCATGGGAAGTCTCAAGTGTCCCCTCAGATGTGGCTGCAAGCATGCTCTCTAAGGTTCAGCATTCTCCAGAGTATCCCAAAGATCACATGCCCACTCTGCTATCAAATAAGCCGCACCACAAGGGTTATATTTAAAGAGTAGTCAACAGGAAGGTCCCAGACACTATGCTTAGTAAAGAAGACAAAAATGGATCTTGCATCGTGTGCTAAAAATGGCCAAAACTTTACCTTCAGAAAACCAAACTAAGGGAAAACACTACTAAAATATATTGATTCTGTCATATATATGCACCTGCCAGTAATCACCTCTTCTGCTTTACTTGGATGAAGACCAAGACATCTATCTTTCATCCAGAATATAAGGGTAATGGAATGGAAATTAGAAAAGCTCCCTTAATGTAGGCTATAGCAATTTTTATAATGTGTTCCTTTGCACCTAATGTAGGGAGATATAAAATGTCAGAATAATTGTTTAATTGTAAGAGAGGAGTCCAGACTTAATTCCAGACAGAATAATAACTAAATCTTATAGACACATGTGGATGCAGAAAAGAGATTATATCAGTTATGCATATGAGTAATTTAATATGGAACAAAATATGTGAGCAAACAATTGTGGGGAAGATGAAAAGTCACATTGCATAGAAGTTCCCAGCATTATTTTGTGAATTAGCAATGCTGTGTGTCATTCAACTGTCGGAAAGAATCAAGAATGTCACTGTGACAAATTCCTCATATGGCATTACAGAAGGTTCTGCTGCACTTGAGATTAATTCAGTTGGCTTCTGGTGAGCATTAGCAATACAGCAGCAAGAGGTTTGCGAGGAAGACTCATTTAGAAATTTACATTTAATACAAAATAACTATTCCAGTGCAGAAGCCTGGACATGAATAATACTAAACCTTTGTCAGCAAGCCTGGATTTTGTGGCAAAGAATTAAAATGTGCAGAATTCATACATTTTAAATCCTGTGTTGCTTTTTTTGTTTCAATAAGCACTATACAATGGTAGGAGTAAAACAAATCAAGAATTCCCACTGTTCAGTAGTATCAGAGAAGAAAAGGCACGTTCTTACTGAGATTATGAAATGTGTACAAGTGGGGCCTTATATGAAATATGTTAAATTTTTCTCCTGAAAACTTTCCTTCCTATTATGCAAAGAATGCAAACCAAAAGAATTGTTGTAGTACTAAACCAGAGAATATTATCAGAGTTAAAATATGCCATCACAAATTTGCAAGCACAGAAAAATATCAATTGCTTTCAACTGTTGATAAAAGATGGAGGGGAGTTATTAAGGGTGTTTTAGGTTTTTTTTCCAAACTTCTAAGTGTTTTCAACCATGAACTAAAATGGAAGCTCACAGAAGTCCTGTAAAAATTTTATTATTAAAATTCAATTTCTTTGTGGAGGAGATCTATCTGAATTGAGTAAGACACATACTAAGAGAATAAACCTTGACCCAGGAGATTTGAATAACTTCGTAAGTATTCTGAGAAGCAAGATATTGGACACATCAGCTGTCTGCACTAATGCGCGACTTTTGGCATCATGGTACATCATTATCCGTTGCCTCTGAGACAGTCCATAAATGGAAGTTAATGATAATTCATTAAAATAAACTGACAAAGATGTGTAAAACAGTGGAAAATACTTTGAAGTGCATGCACCGCATCCTCTTGAAGTTGTTCAGCTCAATTTCTCCATGGTAAATATAAAGATCAAGGAGTAGTTTAAGCACTTCCACTTACTGGGAGTGTTTTCTGCCATATATAGTCTCAATGCTTATCAAATATATAGAGAGGTGGTAGATTCCAGATGAGGTGAATTTGTCTGAAGTGATTACCAGTGCATCTATTCCCTAAAGCAAGTCAATCAATTTTTTAAATGTGAGTGATTTTTTGTCTCAGATTTATTTGTTATCTGTTTAGGCACAAGGACAGAAGAATGTTTTAATTTTTATTTGTTCTGTAATCCAACTAAGGGCTTTATTCATTTGTAAATGCCAGTCATGACCAATTCGTTCACTGATGAGACTAATCAAGGATACAGTCACTAATGAAGATGATTTTGCCAATCTGTGCTGTCTGGTCACATTACAGCTCAAAATGCAGTTTAGTTTTAGGGTTTGTGTTAGGGATAAATCACATGACAGAAAAGCAGCTGTCATTTTGAACTATAGTTTTACGAGAGGTCTTTATCTAGCATTTGTTTAAATAGGCACAATAAATAAAGCAATGAATTTGCCAGTACAGTTGGGTGAATTGCTGAGTCTACAAAAATAGAAACTGAGGGGTGTGGTGTGATGTTATTAATTCGAGTGTCTTTCCTTAAACTCTCCAAGGCAGAATGAGACATGAGGCAAATGAGCAAATGAGGCTCTATCAGGTCTGTGTCCACTGGCAAAATCCTATCTCAAGTAGAAGTAATTTCACTGCAGACTCCCTGAAAAGTACCTGTCTTACCGAGCACAATATTTTTGGTGAAATACAGAAGGACGCTTGAAATAAATCCATTCTAGCAGCTACGGTTTTGTCTACTAATGAAGAGGATTATGACCATATGGTGCATCCAGATTGTATGTGGAAACAGTATTAATTCCAGAAAATCGATGTTATGCTCCCAATTACTGTAACTGTAAGAAAAAATAATATATACATGCATAAATTTACAGTAGTTTTAGGGAGCGGTTTCCCAGTTGATGAGTAAAAGATATGATGTGCTTATTTCAGAAAGGGGAAGATACACAGTCCTCTTGTCAATCAAAAGTGAAATCAGGGTGTTTCTGGCCAGTTGCTAATTCTGACTCACAGTTCCAGTAGAACTATGCCTGGTTTCAATATTCTGTGGGAGCAGTCAAAACTGCTAACTTTTAGAAGTCTTCCTGTTAATTGCTACAAACACAAACTTTTCCTGCTAATACTAGGCTGAATTGTGTGCTGGCAAGGAGTGATCCCTTTTTAGAACTGCAGTAGGTAGGCAAGACCCTTATTCTACTGACACTATGAGGATGGACATTACTTGGTGGGTACACCAGCATGTAATGTTCATTTCCTCAACAGAGATGCTGAACATACTGAAAAAGCAAAGACTTTGGAGTCATCTCTGTGAAACTTTTGTGTATACAGAAATACCTCAAAATGTACCTTTTGACCATCATACATGGGCCTCTTGGATCTATCTGAAAGAAAGGGATGGTGACAGTCATGCAGCTGCTTCACTGTACACCTGAGCCACTGGTATCATGCAAATAATTCTACTGAATACTTAGGGGATTCATTAGCATCAGAATGAACTCTTTGTCCCTAAATAGGACAGTATTTCCTGGCAATGCTGATAGCAACATTATTCAAAGTTGGTACATTCATGTCTGCAGGCTGACTTAATGGGACCAGACACAGAGACAAAAGCTAGCTAATGCTAGAATTAATTTTCCACTATTTTCCTCCTCATATTGCTAGACCGAGCATGCAGAAATTGAGTGGAAAGGAGAGGGAGAGTTTGAAGGGATCATCTGGTTCAGAGTCTTGGCCTCCAAAATTGCTCTATGGAAGATACTTAATGCAAAACCAAAGGCATGAGGTTCATTCCATATTCCTGTTTAGAATCACAGAATAGGGTGAGTTGGAAAGGACCCACAGGGATCACCGAGTCCAACTCCTGACCTGCAGAGGACCATCCCCCAAGAGTGACACCCAAGAGTCACATCATATGCCTGAGAGTATCGTCCAAATGCCTCTTGAACTTTGCCAGGTTTGGTGCCGTGACCACGTCTCTGGGGAGCCTCAGTGCTCAACCACCCTCATTTGTGGCAATTTATTTTAATTTTCTGTTCAAGTCCTACCTCAGTTCTTTTACATTTCCTTTTCTGTACATTCTAACCAAAAAAAACCCTTTTTTTTTTTTTTGCTAATCCATTCCTTTTCTATGTTTTTTCAGAGGAACTGTATTTCTTAGTTTTTTCTTAGTAAAAACTCACAGTATTGCACTGCAGACCTAAAGCAACTTACCACCTTTCTAGTGAAAACTTTCAGTTTAATTCCCATCAGTCTTACAAACTAACTTCCTCTGTTCCTTTATATTTAGAAAGTCATACACTGTTTTGTCCAAATTTTTCTGTATTCCAGTTAAAAAAAATCTTTCAAATTTACTCAATCCAGTATTATTTGCTACGAGCATTTATTCTGTGTTTTTGGCTGCTCATGAAATCCAAATCTAAAATAGTATTACTGTTTCACTGACTATTTGTCAAAAAGTTTCCTAAATGTAATACCCCACATGTCTGGGTCTTATCATGTTTGGTACTTTGTGTGGTTGCGGGGGTGTGAGGGTGGTGTTGTGGGTTTTGGTTTACTTGCCAGCATGTATTGGAGAAGCTGAAATTTCCTTTCACTCTCTCTCTCCGTCTCTCTATATTTATGCCCTTACTTTGTATGTATTTCTCTCATTATTATCTAGGTCCATATCCAGCTCTAAAAAGTCTGTAATAGTGTTCTTATCGTCCTTCTTAGGGGTAATCTTTATAAGAAAAGATTTCATTTTATTCTTCCTGCCACTGTGCACTTCATTCCATCATCTACTTAACAGATAAGCAAGATTACCACATCCCTCATTTTTCTGTTCTGAATGTATGAATACTTTCATTACAGTTAAGCCTTCTTTTCCTCAATTTTCTCACTTTTCCAGCAATGTCTCCTCATATGGGCCATTCTCTTGGCAGCTGGATTCTTGTGGGTCTCTTCTAACTCAGGACATTCTGTGATTCTGACCTCTCTCTCTTTTGTCTGGTTTCACAACCTTCCCAAGAATTTCAGTCTCTTTGCAAACATAAGACAAACCTTCCAGTTGTTCTCACCAACTCAGTTCTGAGTTCCCAGATAGAATATGCACGTTCTTGTTTATTCCATAACTCACAGCTGAATCTTTGATATAAAATCATGTGATCACAGCATGTAGATAGTTTCAAGTGGTCATGATGTTTTACAGGTAGTAGAAGTTATCTGAGACTCTCAGCTTTCTGTGACAATTGTCTGCCTTATACCATTTTGGAAAGGTAATGTCAAACTTCATGAAAAGGTAGCATACTGGTGAATGCAATGTTTGAATACACAATAATCACCAAGAAACATCTTATCGCTCTTCAAACTCTTGAAATCTTTTAATCTGTTTTTCTGGACAGGAATCAAAATTTACATTCTTGGATTAGATTTCCCCATCAAACAGTTTGTTGTCAATGGCAAGTACCTGGCTGCCTACTCTGACGTGAAGATCAGCCAGTGGCCCTTTTCCCCTTTCAGTTAGCTTCCTCTTCAGTCCTGAGTATCCCTTATGTCCCTAATTTTGCACCTCAGTAGACAGCATCTTCTGATATTTTTTGATAACCTTCCTACTTACTCCTCTCAGTAATGAGACTGTAGTGGTGCACTGGCATTAATGACAGACTTGCCTATTTCTCTTTGGTATTCTTTCTTTTGCTCATTTTTCTTCTTACACTTCATCCTGCTTTTAACATTCTCCTATTGCTCCTGGACACTATCTCTGAAGGTTTTCACTGTCTCATACTTACTCTCTTACTGTAAACTAGGCAGAGACATCCTGCAGAGAGACCCAGACAAATTAGAGGGCTGGACGATCACCCACAGTGAGAAGTTTAATGAAAACACAAGTGCTGGATTCTGAACCTGGGACGGGGCAATTCCAGATGTACATACAAACTGGGGAATGAGAGGCTGGAAAGCAGTGCCACGGAAAGCAAGCTGGGGGTCCTGGAGAAGGACTATGAAGATGCTGAAGGGTGTAGAGGGGAAGTTGTACGAGGAGCAACTGAAGTCACTTGGTTTGTTCAGCCTGGAGAAGAGGAGACGGAGGGAAGACCTCACTGCAGTCTACAACTTCCTCATGAGGTGAAGAGGAGGGGAAGGCACTGGTCTCTTCTCTGTGGTGATCATTGATAGGACCCAGGTGAACAGTATGATGCTTTCCTTGCTAGTGCTATAGACACTCTCTCCATCTGCTTTAACATTTCCTAATATAATAAAAACCCCAAATCCCATCTCTCTCTCTTTGATTCTCCCAGCTCATAAAGCAAACTGATGGCTGCTGCCCTGGTGACAGATTATTCTGAATATATTTTTTTAAAGCTTTCTTCTGAGTCAGTCCTGCCCTCAATTTGTGCGAGCAAGGATGAGCTTTTTATGCCTTCAGTTTCTGCAAGCTCAAAAAAGACAAAAAATTAAAAGTCACTCTCCTATGATCATCACCAAAATGTTCCACAAAATAGAAACTCATATTAAGTCAAATGTCAAATTCAACTGCCACTAATCAAAATCTTCCCCAAAAACAAGATTAGAGGCTTAGTTGACAAAATTTGTGGCAACTAGCCAAGATTTTTCAGAATTAGGAAAACAACTGAGCATTTCACACTGAGGAGAAAGCATAGATCAGATTAGCCATTCTTGCAATATGGCACAGTAGCAAAAAACTGAATACAATCTGATGCTCAACTCAGAAGTTTTACCTTATGGAACAATGGCAAATGTTTTTATCCTCTGGTTGAGTTAAAAGAGTATTGTGTGTAGTTCTGAGAATGTCATTATTCCACAGTAGGAAGACATTTTTTAAGGAGCAGAAGCAAGTAATCCAAAATTAGAGGAATTCTTACACATCAAACATCTTAAAATACCTAAATATGTACTTCCTTGTACAATGATAATGACCCATGAAGGTTCCATGACAGCAGGTGATAAATAAGAAATCTTGGGATAAACTGAAAACTGTATGCATTTAATAAAAAGACAATGCATTTATTTCCTTCTGATAGTAGTTACATATTATGGGAAGACTAATGCCAAATATAAAAAATGGTAGACTCCTATCAATTTAATGTTTAAGAGTATTTCATCAATGTAGCAGTAGGAAAATTGTTCCTTTAAAATAGAGGCTTCAGTTAAACACTGAATATCAAGGTTTTGTCTTTCAAGATTTAATGGGGAAAATCCACTTATCCCTTTGATCAGTCATGGATGCCTTAGTCTTTTTTTGTTGAATTCTTTGAAAATCCATCTGTACAACTTCTATTATGTTGTTAATAGATTGTGGAAAAAAAGACTTCTTTCAGTCCTCAATACCATCAAATGCACTCTAGTGTTTAGTAATAGTTTAAGAAAATAAATTGGGAGGAGTTAGGAATCACAGTCAAATAACACAGCAATAATATAATTTTACATTATAATAAGTTAAATATTAGTCATCCTGCAATTTTCATAATATTGTTTTGGAATAATATAGGAAGATCTCTGTTAAAAAGCTTTGAAGCTTTTACTACAATGATCCAAGGATAGTTAGGATGGCAGCTGGCTTTGCAGGTCTTCAGTTTACTTTATTTCCTTCTAGCCTACGAGATAGGAAATCTGATATCAAATTTTGACCAGAAAAGCACTCTTAAACCTAAGATGGTTTGATTTTTAACTAAATAAAAAAATCTTAATCTTTATCAAATAGTCAACATTTTTAGGGCAGCTGAAAATAAGACACCTTCAGAAAGAAGTTAGGCAACAAAACCTATCACAAGTAAGGGAATATGACCTATCCAATGTCATCTTTCAAGCATTATTGCAAAACGTGGACTTTACTGCCAATGTCTGTCTGCAGCCCTGACAGACTGTGAATAGGCTCTGTGAAAAACTGCCTGGGCTCTGCTCTTAGTGATATCGAAACTTAAGGATATACTGATGTGCTAACTAATTAAATTAAAGCTAAGTCAGATACATATGAAATGATACCAGGAGTCCTCAAATGACAGTGTTGATATGTCCTAGATTAGGAAATAAAACAAGTGAGACTAATTCAGTATTATATAAGTGCAATGATATTTGGATGCTGATGGAAACTAGTACAGTGACCTGGCAAAACCAGACCTGCATAAAAAAAGTCCATCTGGAAAATCCCGTAACAGACAGTGTGCCTTAAAAATAACAAAAATGTGCCTTAAAAATAATAAGCTGACTAAAAGGTGGCTATGAAAAGTGTAAGACCCAAGACCACAGCCTCCAAATCAGATATTAAAACAAAGATGAAAAAGAAACTACCTGAGGAGGAAAATTATTTCTTTAATGATAACTTGGGACAAAACTAGCAGCCCATGATTGCCTTAAATTCACTCTTTCTTTTTCTGGGGAGTGTGTCAATGTAGGAACTAAGTGGGAACTTGAGTAAAGACCTTGAGATGTGGCCTCTGGAAAGGACAGTATCAGTGCTAGCAGACATGAGTGAATTATCCACTGCTAAACAGAGATGAAGGACTTTATCTGCTTATTATGGGCAAGTACTGATAAATGATTGTGTAATTAAAATGGAAATTGAATCTTGAGCTGCACTGGCTGGGATGTGAGCAGGCATTCTGAGGCAGTGCAAGTCCTCACACTCTAGTGACAGGCACAAGGTTAGACATCTGTTCCCAGCACTCAGTATCTGCGTGAGTCATCTGATCACCCTCCCCTCTATAAATTCCTCCATTATATCCTCTGAGACCTACACACAGTCAAAGAGCAAAGTGTTACCAGCAACAAGAGGTTTGCTAGTGGCCCTTAAGTCTAATAATTCAGTTACCCTGGTGTAGTGACAGACAGCAGCACTGATTCTGGTGAAACCATTTTAGATTTGTCTCAGGAACACAAACAGTCACCATTTGTGTACTAAAGCAAAGGAAAATGGAAGCTTGAGAGGAAATTTATGGTAAAATAAAATTATTCATGTTAAAGTAAGTGCCTGATATAAAGAATAGTAATGTTGTTATAATAGTGACAGACTAAGCATATAAACCAAACCAGGTTTACAGAGAGAAGTAATAGCTCTTACTGGACCAATGAGGTCATTGGAAAAAAAACATCAGACAACCTTTCAAGCCCATCTTCACTTTGGAGTGTGGTAATTGGCATGCAAACTGAACCGTTGCAAAAATAATTAAACTAGTTATGTTTGAGAAATTGGTCTCATCAATCATCAACAAGAGTTACCAAAAATACACACTCTTCATGGATAGGAAGAAGGGAAGGTGTAGAAATCTTTTATCACTGCTGCTTATGTACTTCAGAAATCCTCAGTAACCAAATTGATTTAAATCCCAAATTCAGCCCAGCTGAAAGCCTAATGTATAAAACTTAATAAATAACACTAGAAATATTTCTACATATTTTTATAAAGTTTCCACACACATGAATTACTCAGTCACTTTCTGTCATATGAAGAATATCAACAGGCCATTGCTTTACCCAGCTCTCAGTCAGCCATTACCTTTTCTATTTCTCTCAACTGGACCAAGGAAAGTGAATTACTAATACTGAGAAACAATCAGCCTTCATCAGGTTGGCAGCTGAATGCCAGAACCTAAAAACAGAGCTCACAGGGATGCTAAAAAGTAGGATGTGGAACACGAACTGGGGAAGAGGCGTGTAGTTGTGAAATCTCTTTATGGATGGAATAAAATGGGACAGTGAAGAAAGATAGAGACTGAAAATGTGGATTCAGAGAATATCTACCCTGAGTAATGGACTGCCATGCTGAGAGCTATCACAGCCCAGAGTAGCTGGATCTGGGTAGCATGCAGAAACACTTGGTTCTGACAGTGGTCTAGGTGGCTTTATGAGACCATGGTTCCCAGGCTAAGTCGTCTTACTAGTCAGTTCAACACCGCCCATTCCTAAGCTACTGTGGTTTCCACTATCCAAAATGTTACAGTACAGATTTCCAATAGATATCCTTTAAAGATATTTATCTAAAAATTAATATTATAGGGATAAGGAGATTTTGCTTTGGAAATATAGACTGCTCAGAAGTACAGTCTTTATCCTGTATCCCATATGATCTCTACAGGAAAAAGATAGCTAACCTTATCCTCCTCCCCTTCCATGCTCTTACCTCTTTCTTCACCTACATGTCCAAGATGTCTATGGGAAACTTTGTACTGAGGAACTTTATCAATGCTGAATATTTTAGTGCTTGCTATTTATGCCATTAAAAAAACCATGTCCCTTTGCAGGGAGGAGGGTAGAACATTCCTGAGCTAGAGCTGAAACTGAATATGCTAGAGATGTACCACTGGAAACAGCTGAGCAGTTCTCTTTGGTTTGTACAGTCCTTTTGCTGCAGGGGAGGCAATCGATGGAATTTGCATAGCTAATAAGACCAAAAGACTGGCTTTTCACCTCTGGTATCCTATGATTCAAAGCTCATTCTGGTGACATTTGCAGCTGCGCTTAAGAGTTTTCATTCCCATTGGACACCTATCTATTTCACAAAGCCGCTGTTCAGTTAGACCTTAACTTGGAAAGTCAGCAGTTTGCTGTGATAACTAGCAGCAGCAACGATGTGGATCAGATCCTCTATAGAACTTGTGAAAAAAACCCTTACTGTGCACTAAGTCTGTATCTTGACAGCAGTGGATGAAGCACATTAGCAATAACAGTGGAGGGGTTATGAAAGAATTCATTGGGATATTTGTCTGCAGCACCAAAAAGCTAAAAAAACTAGTCAGCCCCAGTGAAGTCACCACTGCTGAACATGAGATTAATTGCATGGTTCATGCATCTAATCAACTTGCATGTATCATTTAATGATATGCAATCACTGCCCTTTGTCAGATGGGTTTGGATATGTCTGAAGAGAGCAAATGATACTTTCCTAACTTTTGCTATGTTGTTCATCTCACTCAGCAGAGTGAGATGAAAACAACACAGGAAGAACCTATGAGGTGTTCACGGTCATGTTCTGTGTCTCTGTTTCATGAGGTGTAGAGTGGCTGAACACTTATATTTTCTCTCTCAGACTGGTAAAGAACTTTCAGTGATCAAAGTGAGGGAACAAAATTGATAGTGCAAAGTGCTAATTTTCAGAAATATGGAACTAAATAATAAAAATCCACTCCAATGCACAGCTGCACTTGGAAGAAAAGCTGACTCACTTCTGAACAAATGCTTGTTTTACCCTGTGTGTTAAAAGCAGTTTCCTGACCTATCTCAGTGGAGCTACAGACAGATTTGTTTTATTCTTTTTTCTATAATTTCCAGTGTCAGTGCAGCCTAATGTTACTGTTATCCTAGATCTCACCAATTAGTAGGGTGATTTCTCAGCTAACAAAACTCAGTGAAATGTGAAATGTAAGCCTTCATGTTAGACTGAAATTATCCTACATTTAGGGAAGTAGTGACTGCTAAAGGGGAGTGATTTTTTTGTATTTAAATAATGTTTGTTACGTGAACAATGTTGGGTACAGGCCCAAAATATGTCAACATTAGTGTCAGGCACATCCATGGCAAACTGAAACCTGCATAACGTTATGAAGTTGTAAACTGACAGGAGAAGTTTCATAGTCTCTGTTTAGAACACTTTCATATTTCTTGACTAAAAAATGAGTTTTGGAAAATAAAAAGCTCATAGCAAATACTTGACAAATATTGCACTAGGATGTAAATGTCTCATTGTACTGTATGCTGGTGAGTCACACGGCGTAACAACATCATGATGCAAAACAATTCTAATGAAACGCCTCTAAGAAGACTTTGACATTTTTTGTATGCTTTTCATCTTGCAGAAGCCACAGACAACAGTGCCTACAAATTATTTTTTCGCACATTTTTATTGCTACTGTATCTGGAAATGTGTTAATATGGTTTAATAACTTTAATTTAATCTTAGCTGGTTAACACATATTGAATGTGCAAAATGCTACAACTATATGAAGTGCCTGGGGTGAGGATTGAGACTGTAAGGACCAGGGCCTTTTGTTGTGCAAATGACCTGTGAAGAATATAATTCCTACCAGAAAGTGTATAGATTAGCTCCAGATTAGTTTTTCAATAATGGATACAAAATAAATACTGCAAAATAAATAAATAAGTGGAAAATCCTTTACTTAGTCTGCACTTCTACAATACGTGCCTGAGTACAACTTTTTCCTAAAGCACGCTAAAGAAGCAGAGATGAGGGAAAGAGAGGAAAGCAAACAGTTTTGAGTTTCCTTAGACCATAAATACAATGTGTTTACATATTACTGGCCAATCTTTAGCCCCTTAAACAGGTCTCATTCCACAAAAGTTACTGCTTTCCTTGAAGGCACTGCAGGTGTGCTGATGGTGTTCCCTGTCCCAAAAGGGAACAGGATCAATTCACCCCAAAAACTCATAGTAATCCATGTGCAACTGTGGCAAAACAGAAAAATCTCCTGGGAGATGAAGCTTCTGAGGAACTGCTGGCATTTACACTCTGCCTGGGATCTATTTATTGCTATCACTATTGAAGTATTGCAATAGGTTTTCAGAAATTTCTTACATCTCTCATTCTGAAACAGAGTCTCAGACACAGTTTAGCCGTCAGCTGCTTCCCTATCACCACTGCTGTTTCCTCTACTGCTGTCTCAAGTCCTTCCAGTGACCCCTGTGGGTAAGCTTGCTTCCCTGTTTTCACCAGTATTATTTCTAGTGACACCACCAATCTCCTTTTCCACCTCAGGAACAAGTGAGGTTCTCCAGCAGTACTACATGTCAAATCTTTTTGTCAGCACCACTGTCTGCTGATAAACTTGTAATCAGGTTTTTGGTAAGAGAACAGAGATATTTCCCTGACATTCCAACTGTGCCAGGCTGTGGCTGGCCATGGATGCCAAGCACTGTTCAAGAAGCTGTGCCTTGGAAATATGAGCACTCAGGGTGAGCTCTGGGTTTCCTAGGAAAAGAAGAGGTACCTGGAGACAGAAGAGTTCAGTTACAGACTTCAGAAGACACAGTCACCATCTTCAAGGAAAGCAACTGCACAGGAGGCATGGTGCTGCTTCCCAGAAATGCTATCATGTCAAAGTGATTGGATGCAGGTCATATCTGAGGAGATCAACTGGGCTTTTTGGTTTTAAAGTTCTTACAAAATCTGAGTTCTTCAGGCACCTCCTTTTACTCCTTCATGCAATCTGACAGATAAAATCCTCCAGTAACTAGAGCTGTAATCTCTTTTGAATGCACTTCTATATTTTAAACCAAGAGAATGAGAAGAACAGGGATCTAAGTCCCTGATCAGTTTAGCCTCACATTCTTGTTACTTCTTTGATATTGGTTATACTTTTACCAGGTTGTTTTACCTTTCATCGTCTCACTCAATATAAAAATGCATTCAAAACAGCTGAAATCACTCAAATGATTCTGTGCTGACAAACAAATCAAAACAAATTCAAAAAGAGGGGAAAAAAATCTTAGCTGCTGTATGTTTCCATGTATCTATTATTTCAATGCATGAAAAACGTAACGCAAAATATTAGTTTTCACCTGATGTATCTTTTTCTCTATTTTAGTTCACAACCTCCATATCTGTGACCTATTTATTTGGTTACCTTGGTATTTGCAAACAGAAGAGTTCTACAGAACCTCTGAATTGTTTTTAGGTTTTGTCCTTGTGTGGTGTCAGTTCTTGTTGTTAAACCAGATTTACACAGAGACTGTGACAGTAACAGCAGCAGCTTGTAATCTGTCAAGTCTGTCTGAAATGTCCTTCGGTTGCCTTTGTAAATTTAGCACATCTGTATAAAGTCCCTTGTTGTGTAAAATGTGTGTTCTGGTTTTGCTCAAGTCCTCCATATGCTCACAGCAAATTTCAAGACACTTCTGGTAGCTGTATGCAAATACAGAGACAGATTCAAGGTGCTCCAATACAACTCTTTGTGCCTTTTTGCTGCTGCAGTAATTGCTTTACATTTTTCATTTTTTGTGGTATACTGATGATAATGTTAACATGGGAAAAGGTTGTAAAATTCCTGGTTTCCACCTGTTGGGCTTTTTTACAGCATAATCACCAACTGGTCCTTTTTGTTTGTTTTTTTTCTCTTTTGAAGATCGTTCTATATTCAGTTTTTAGTTTTATAGCTCAGCATCTGCTTTTCTGGAAAACTTAGGTCAGGGGTTTAAATAAGCAGATAATAAAAAATTCATTCAAAAATGTCTCTCCATGGCATTAATGACTTCCATATCGTATTCTCCTATTTCAAATATTTGGGGAAATGACAGAAGGGAATTATCCAGGTTTTGACTTTTTGAAAGAAATGTATACTGTTTTCCATAAAGCTAAGAAATTTTGGTTTACTGTCCACTGTCCATTATGTTGAATGACTCCCAGCAAAGTACCTTGCTGCTCTCTGCTGGGTTGTCCACCCTCCTAGTATCTGATAGATATCTTACTTCTAGGGAGCATGCTTAGCACATTGCTGAATAAGGAGCAAGAGGTTGTAGATAGCCATAAGTATATAGGACAACACCCATCTTCTTGTCCTCAGGATTCACCTCTTGAAGTTGGAGTTAGACACAAAACCCATGGTTGTTTTTTTTTTGTTTTTTTTTTTTTTATAAAGTGTAGCTGGGAAACGTAACAGTGACATTTTCTGTTGTACTCTTCTGCTGAAGAGTTAAGAATATTCCTCTTTCATGTATCAGGGACTGGTTACACACCTCTTTGGAAAGTGCAGCTGACAAGCAGTTACTTCCAGCTTCCAAGAGAGTTCTCCACTGTCAAGGAAAACATCTTTGCACAGGTTTCCATTTTTTCTGTTGAAACTCCTCTGTTTGCTATAATACATTCACAGTAGCCTGAGGTCTCCCCTGGAGGGTTTCCAGGCTGTAATTCCAACTTCACCTGTGTTTTAACACCCTGTGCAATAGGTATACTCTCTAAATCCCTACAGGATTTATACCTGGTTACATATGGAAATTGCAGGATTAAATAGCTTTTGAATTCCAGAAGGTTTCAGGAGTCTTATACATGCCTTGTGAAAGACACTGATGAAATCCACTCTTATCAATGTCTCACAAGAGGTGCAAGAGTCTCCACCATTCACTGTCCTCACAGACAGAAAAGCTACCTTAAAGTGATTCAGGCATTTTGCTTCCCCATGACCTCCAGGCAGGCAATTTACAACCTCTTCATTGGCTAGTTATTAAGACTGTACAGCTCTCTATTAGCAGTATCAAACACCCTGAGTTTCTGATGTCTCCAGAGAAACATAGCAGTTGAACAGGGTATTTCTAAGTTTTGTGTTTGCACGAGGCTATGCCTGGCCTGATATGTAAGTAAACTATCTAGATCCATTTTTTTGATCCATTCTGGTACACTTTTGGATCCATTCTGAGCTTTTCACCTCTTCTTCTTCAGTTTTGAGCATAGAAGTAAGAAACACATATCCTCTTTCTCAGTAGCTAATATTAAGCGAGTGTGTGTGGTATTTCTCACCAGTCACTGATTACTGCAAAAAGCAATCGTGCATGGAGCCAACACTGAGAAATATCAATAAAACAACCTATCATGCTTACACTAATTGGAGCCCTTATGTTTGCTTATGTTCTGAAAACCCCAGAGCAGTTATGGTGCCAAGTGAGTCCACTCAGTTTGGGCATCATTTGGTGAGTCATTTTCTCCTCTGAGAAATCCACCAGCCTCTTCTTGTTCATAGGTTTTCAGGATGGCTAAGATTTCCATTCATAGCCTGAAATAAAAGCACGATATTTTGACATCAAAATAATTAGAAATTTCATTTGTTGTCATAAATGTGAAGAGTAACATTTATTCCCCCCCAAAAAAAGTAAAAATGAAACTCTGTATCCTAGAAGATCTTTTAGGTAAGAGCTATAATTCTTTTTGTAATCCTATTGGTAAATTATGAAAAATACCAATATCTATAAATATCACAGAAGCATACACATTAAAATTGGAAAGGACATACCAGATCAATTAGTTAATCTTCTTGCAAATGAAGTTCTATTTCACACTGCAATATAATTTATGCTTTCTAATTCTCATTTACAACAACCATTCAAATGTACAGAAGAAACTAATTGCTTTAATGACTGGGATACCTTTTTGAATGATTGAATTTTGGGGGAAATTAAAAAGTATGCAATCTGCAGAAAACTGTCAAATCTGCACTAGGCAATCACGAGGTGTCTTTGAAAGGGGCATGTTGGGATGTGAAATGCAAATTCCACAGTTTTTACATATAAGATATTTAAACTGTAAAATTCCCAGCAAACTGTGCTCCCCTGTGGATATTGAAGGGTTACAAGCCTATGTAAGTCAAAACACAGTTGATGTTGAAATTACAGTAGCCTAGTAACAAGAGAAATATACTGATGATGGAATGAACCCAGAAATAACCGATGTTAAATTAGCCTGGTAAATGGGCAATTAGCACGGATGCGGTGTGAGCAAATATGCCTCAGGTATTACCATGATAATTACTCAGAGGCTTTGCTATTCACACCTTCCCTGCCTTTTGTCTTTTTCCTTCAGTTTGTAGGTACATGCCACATTGCAGCTAAGTTTTATTGTGGAAAAGGGTATAACAGATTTCATTCACAACCAGTGAGTGACAGCCTCAGTTTGTTCAGCGTTACCTTTCCCTTGGTGCAGTGTATGCGGACAGCTAATGCTTTTGATCTAGACCTGTAAGAGTTGTGTTGGAGTAGGGTAGCAGGAATAGATATATCCCTGGTGAAAATCAGCATATTACATCTGGCTGATAAAACTACACCATCCATTCATAGATATCTATTTCTTGCAGCAACTACGGTGAAGAATTAAAAAAAAAAATTAAATAAAAGAAGAAAGATGGTCTGATCTGTCAGGACCATTAGACTTCTGAGAAATTTTCTGAAGCTGAGATGGATCATTAATGGGTGGTTTCAAACCACTACAGTAATTTCATCTTTATGGATTTCCATTATTCAAGCAGTGGCAGAAATATATTAATTAATTTTTCAATGATGCATCTAAGTAACCTTTATGCACAGCAGACAAATAAAATCAACAGTGAAATCATGGTTTAATTATTTACCTAGCAACAACTTAGAATCAATACAACATCTCTTATTGACTGCAAGAACTTAATCTCCTTTCTGTTCTCTTCCTTTTATGTGGTTATCATGCAATCAGGAGACAAAAGACAATGGAATTTTGCTCACATAATTATAGCTCATCAAAACGACCTTCATGAACAATTTGTTCATCAGATTCGACCTGTTGGAAAATTATCTGAGAATTATCTGTGAACTGATCATGGCTTTTATTATTTCATTTATGAAGAGCTATTTCCAAATACATCTGAGCCCAACTATAACAAGTACTTCTTCAAGTGTTTGTTATTTAGAGTTTTCTGGCTGGATGTCAGCTCTCTTGTATAGTATAATTTTTTTTTACTGTTAGATTAAATAGACATCTTTTGCAAAGTGAAGACATACTAAAAAAATACTAGAGTGGTGAAAATTTCCCAGGGAGAAAAGTGAATATATTATAGAGAGCTACCAGGAAATTTTAGGCCTGAAGTCACAAAGTGTAGGTATGACATGAAACAGGGATAACAACTTACTGCTGTGCTTCACCATTTTGTATCTCTTTCTCTCTGTATATCTCATTGTTGAAACACTGCCAAAATTTCAGGGCTTTTTAGAAATTATTCAACATTAAACATCGAGGCAGTTATATGTAACACTTGATATCAAGTTCTTAATAGTTTTCAGTCAAGGTCAGAAGGAAGCACTCTCATCGTTCTCTAGCAAAAAAAAATTATTGGTCAGAGAAAATACTGTAAGTGGTGTAACACATCATAAATACCACTGCAAGTGGCTTTCATGCAACTCTGAGAGAGTAGATCTAATTATGCTAGTCCTAAAGATTCCCCTCCTTTTACCATTCTGTTGCAGATTTCTGGTAAATAGAAAATGTCAAATGTTATGATTTCATACATGTGCACCCATTTATTTTTTCCTCCAGTTTCTCCAAGACAATTTCTCAGTCATTACAAAATGATGATATTGAGTGCTGTGGTCTACCTGAGATTTTGACACTTTCCAAGAAAAGCATAGTGCTCTCCCTCCTCTCTCCCCAAACCCATAAACACATTATTCTCTTAAAGTAAGGAATACTTTCTGACTTGTTCAATAAACTAAGTAGCACTGAACTAAAATACTTTACAAGAGTATTTAGTAATAAATAAAGCTGGAATTATACTCTCATCCCTAACCAAAGTACTGTAAATTTTGGGAAAGTGTTCTCATATACTGTGTATTTTGGTGTATTATGTGTTTTGTCTGTCAGTCACCAAGCCTCTAACTTGTAAATTTGCTTCATCGCTACCCGCCTGTCAGTGTGCTCTGATTAACTCGGCTCTCAAAGACAAAATGTGTATAGAGCCTGAAAAGCTTTTTCCCCAGTGTAATCTTCCAGCACATTTGCGTAAGCACTTACAAAGTAATGACTATCCTTTATAACAGTGGTTTCAGTGGTTTTATCTCACCGAACTCTTGTAGAGACAAATAATACTCAAGATAAAGTGCATGTCACATCCCGTTGCTGCTTCCCCTCTCTGCTACATCAAACAAAATCAAACCGATGCCATCTAACGTGGACAAGTGACACAGATTGAATGATTCATTTCAAAACAAGGGAAACAAGAAAGTAAGAAAAGTGCTCTGTGAAAGAAAACACACTGTGTATTTTACCCTACAATAAACCATGTCTCAACTTTTTGTGAAGATATCCTCTGTCCTCTGAGCGTAGGATCCAGTCCAGGTTAGTTTCTCAGGCCAGACTGGGGTACTGGTGGGAACTTTTCTGCACCAAAACAGTGATAAAGTCTCATTCATTAACTTACAGATTTTGTCCTGTCTGAAGATGTGACACGTAATGCCTCTCCTGGGTCAGAATATCTCAAAGACATTTCTCTACTCCCCTGCAGCTTAATTTCATTAAAGATATAAAACTTTCATATTTTTGAGGTTTCCTTTCTTCCCCCACCCTTTAACTGAAATCAGCCATAAAGTTTGATAGTTACAGAGGAGACGAAGGCAAACAAAATTTGGCTCAGAGATGTCCTCTCATTAGAAGATCAGGTGAGGTGAAATAGCTGGGTTCTGTCAGAAAAAGAGATAAACCATATCTCTTAGATGGGCAACCGCTCAGGTTGCTGTAGGAAGGTTATCATGGAGTGGTAGAGAGGTGAGAAGAATGGGGGAGAATGACTTTTGTTAAGAAGACAAACTGTGAGCTGAGCACTAGAACGGTGATATTTCCTACCACTCTCTGATGCCTCCCACACTCCTAACTCCCTCAGGGACCACTCTTCATATCCTACACATTCCCTTTTGCTACCCCCCAGACATTTTCCCC
The DNA here is from genome assembly GCF_003031625.1 of Empidonax traillii. NCBI lineage: Eukaryota > Metazoa > Chordata > Aves > Passeriformes > Tyrannidae > Empidonax > Empidonax traillii. The sequence continues at coordinate 906,582 of NW_020955461.1, read as the reverse complement.
ACCCCTTGCTGCCAACCAGTTGTGGATGGATACGTGTGTGCTGTGGACCTCCAGACAACCCTGCATGGAGGGTCAGGGCTGCTGAGCTGGGCAGCGTGGAGAAGCAGTGAGTGCTGCCTGTCCTTAGCTCAATGAGAGTAGTAGTAGCAGGAATCTCTTCTCCAAGCAGCCCCTCACCTTGAACAGCTTTGCAGGTCATTATTATGTCTGAAACATCTATCTGCCTCTATGAAATGGAGTGATGGATTTAAAAGAAAAGTTGTTGTCATATGCACCAGAGGAACACACACATGTTTCCTAAGGAAATCAATCCAAAAAGAGTACCAGTCTCAGGAACTCACCTTTGACTTAGGAGACTCAACCAAGAGATGTGACAGCCAATAGCTCTGGTCAAAGCACTACTATAATTATTGTATGAGCAGAAGATTTTTTTTAATGTATATTATCAATGTGATAGTTTTTATCTAGCACATTTAATTTACACACACACACATGCACACACAGAATCTCTCCAGCAGGTTGTATTTGGGTATGTAAAACAAATATAAAGCTCTGCTGGTGTGCATGCATATAATTACAGGCATTTAGAGGTTTCAGGGTGGGGTGAGGGGATACCTCATGCTTACTGACATCCTATTTTCTTTTGTTATACATCCTTCATGTATAGGAAAACAAAGACAGCAGATTACAGCTCCCAAACATCACTTCAGGGAAGACAAAAACCTAAGCCATGATCTCAGGGAGACTGAGTTGCTATATGCTCTTTTTATCTGGAAAGATTTTTAATATTATGAAGCTCATTTTTCCATCAATGTTGAATTGTTGCCTTATCTCTCCCCTACACAGTTGTCAGTGCAGACCGAATAATTAATTTCAAATGCCAGTGCAAAGAACATGAACCTAATTTGTGTTTGTGGATGGTAAAGGTCATACAAATTTAATATTCTTTTTTTTGGCACTTCTAAATACAAGGTTAGGAAAATACAGCACATCAGTACAAGTGTAAGAAAGAGGCATGAAGTTTGGAAGGAAAATAATATTTAATAACTTATGTAACCTGTTCAGATACCCAGATCAGGATGATGACATAAGACGAATAAGCAAATGAATCGCTTAATATAAGACATGCTCTATATTAACTCAAAACCCAAGTCTGGCTGTTTTACTACTTGAACGGTATATTTATTTTGAAGTGTTGTTGAATGATTTAATCAGACCTTGCCTGCGGGTAATTGAAGAGAGGCAGGTGGAGGAAGAGTAAAGGTAGAGTTTTGTACCAAGGGATGTGAATTTTGCTATGTGTTCAAAGCAGAAACAGAAGTCAGGGAGCACAACTCCCATCAGTAGCCTAAGGATTAAAAAAATGGAGCAAAATTTAAGTGCTTTCAAGCAGTAGACAGTTAAGCCCAGGCCCCTCAGAGTCTCTTCAGAGGGTCTGAAGCCCTTTGCCTTTCACTGCCCTAAACCATCAGGAATAGGCTGTGTTACCCTCCCTTTGTCCCCTCTGCCCTTCATGCTGGTCTATACAGATGGTCATTGGTGCTTTCTACTGCCACACAGCACTGACATAGCTCCAGTTCATCATTCAGACATTATTTTGTTTTGATTCACCTTTGGGGATGATTTCCTGTGGAAAAAATTGGATGTCTCTTCTTATCCCAACCAAATGCTGGCTTTGGGCAGCACAAAGGGCTGAGGAAGAATAGGAAAAGCCTGTCCAAATGTGCAGCAAAATCCTCTATGTTCTCCAAGGAGCCCTTGAAGAGGATGGCCAGATTTGGTCCTGTATGCCATGTACATTGCTGTGCTAAAAATACATGTTATTATAAGGTTTTAGAGAAGCTTTCATGAATTTCCATTGGTCAGCAAAAATTGATTTTTTCCCTTCAGTGACTGTCTCTCCAATCTCTGATGGTCTGGACAGTTTCCTCTGGTGAGCAAACTTTCTTCAAAGAAAGGTTTCTAGGAGTGCAAATCAAGTAAGAAGAGATTAGTTAGGGTGAACCTAGAAATCCCCAGGAAAAACATAAAGACTCTCCTCTGGATCCACACAAACTCCTTGTCTCTCCCCGGCTGAATTGCTGTTGTACTCTCAGATAAAGCATTTGAATCAGTATTTGGCAGCTGGCCAGCATGTCTTTCTTCCTATCCGAAAGGTGAAAGGCAGAGAATTTGTGAGCTTTTTAGAGAAAGCCAGTGATGGGTTTTCTCAGTAAAGACTGATTTTCTGGTAAACAGCTTGCCACAGCTTTTGTCTGTCAATGCTTGCATTTTGTCTACCCATCCTTTGTCCCTCCTGATTTCCGCTCACACTAACACGGAATGACAGGCTTGCCCATTTAACTCTGCAGGCTAAACTTCAGCTTCATTAGTATATATTAGATCTATTTTCACCCCAATTTAGCATTAATAGAGTAATTTCCAGAGTTCTTAACTGAACTACAAATCTCTTAAATTACCATTTTACTTCCTTTGTATAGATTCAGCTTAATATTTAACATTTTTTTTCTAATTTAGTGTTTAAGCAAACGTCACACTTTTACTCCTCCTTTTTGCTCCCTCCTTGGATCCCAGCTTAGAGTGCATCCTAGTCATAGCTTTACTGCTGCCTGCTCCCATTAGACTGATCTAAGGAATCAACTGTGACCACATTTTAATGCTGTTGGACCTGGTTACAGCCTGTGACAATGCTAAGCAATAATCTCTCAGAGTAATTTCTTTATTGTTTGAAGACTAATGGCCCAATGGCTTCTTTCTCATCCTGGCTCTGAAGACATTGCCCTTTTCTTCAAGGACGCTACATTTTCTATCCCTAACTTGTGACTTCACTTACAAGAAGCAATGTCAGCTTGAGGACCCCATGGACAGGTGCTTTTAACTTATGCCCAGAAGCAGCCTGAAAGTGTTTCCAATGCATTTAGGAACAGTTCAGTTTAAGAAATCTGCTGATTATGGCATATAACACATTCATACTTGCCTATGTTGGATTTTCTTATCCTTGTGAGCAAGTTAAAGCCCTTTATAAGGAGTTGAGAGAAACTTCATCTCTGTCCCTTCTGGGTCTTGGACTCAGGCTTTTAACACAGGCTTCATAACATGGCTGGTAAGTCCGTTCTTGAGAAGGAGCTCTGAGGAGTCTAACTATACACAGATGTCCAGTAGTCTAAATTTAACAATGAGTCTTTCTTGATTTATTTGCAACTGAATAGTTTTATTGGAAAAAAATAGTTGTTTCTGTTCCTGAACTCTTCAGCAGCTGAAATGATGCTAAGGCTTAATTATTTCAACAGAAAGGTGAGGTGGGGCTGTATGTTTGAACTTCATTTTGTTCTGTTTTTTGCCAATGAATGTATGCCCTTTTTCTGACAATGATAGTAACATGATTTAATGGTAATATCACAATGTCTCATGGTTCTCATCAAAACTGGAGCCCCCTTGTTTTTGTCAAGAGTTACATTATGATTCATCCCCTGTGCTTCACCTCTCATCCCCTGTGCTTCACCTCGCAGTGTTTAGGCAAGCCAGGCAGAACTGCCTTGCCAGAAGCCAGGTTTACAGGGGCCAGACAGTCCTACAGGCCTGGCTTTCTCTCAAAGGCCCCATCCATGACTAGATGACACAAATTTCACTCAAAACATCTGTTAATGGCAACAGACATTACCTTGTCAAGAAGGTTAAAATGCCTGAGAGCTTTCTTGCCCTTTTAAGAAATAACTCGGCATACTATTTTAAAGATACAATAGATAAGAGAGAGCCAACACAGTCAAAATCTTTTTATGGCAGTTTAGGGGCTTTTGGGGGTGAATGTTCCACTTTATTTTTGCCTTTCTGAGCAGAAGAGCCTTAGGATTCAGTGTCTGCTGCCAGTCAGTTTGTGAAATTGCATTTCATATGACAGAAAAGGGGCTTTAAAAAAAGCTGAGAAAAGAGACATGAAGGGAACAAAACTCTGTTAGAAGATAAAACAGCTTCAGAAGAGTAAAAGTTCACACATTTGCAGCTGGAATCTACTCTCACGGTGCCTGGTGCTGATGAACTTTGATATCGCAAAGAACAACACCTTTCTTTCTGAATACTTTTAAAAACATCAACCATCAAAAATTGCTAAAGGTGGGAATTGTGTTCCTGGAGTGCATTGTAGTAATAAGACCCACTGCTGTCATTAGGGATTTGTATATCTGTTTGCTATAGTGTTCCTCTCTGCAGTCTTTCCTGCTGTGAGAGAGAAAAGGCAGGATAGAGGAACTGATAAAATGCTTCCAGAGCCCTATGACAAACATATATATCTTCTTGTCCTTTCAGTCAGTATTGCTCCTGCTCAGTTTACTGAATCTTTTTCTTCAGGAAATGAAGCACTGTTCATTTAATCTTTTATATCACAAACACAAGGAACCTTATTCATATTCTCTCGTATGGATGGTACAAAGAACCATTTTCATATTCTTCAAAGGAGTATCTTCTTTTTATGTATTTTAAATGCAGAGTGATGGTGTACCTGTAAGCTTCATCTACAATGAAAAATGTTGAGTTCATGCAGTCACGGGAACCAGCGTCAGGATGGCTGGTTTCACTGAGAGGAAGCAGTTTTCTGAGTAGGGAAGAGTATCATAGACTCATAGAGCAGCTCATTTTGTAAAAGTTCCTGAGAGGTCGCCTGGTTCCAGCCATTCAAGATAGGTCTAGCATAGATCAAAACACTGGTCTCTGTCAAACCTAGACAGTTTCATCACCTAAACCTCTTTTATCTTTACATTTATCTACAATGACCAGTGCTTAGACAGAGCTCAGGTTTTTTTAAAGGAAATATGTCATTTCATTAGAATAGGAAAGAAAATGTCTGACACTTTCCAAGAACTCAACACTGCAAGCAGAATTGGAATACTGAAGAATGAAAGAGAAGATAACCTTCGTTATAGACAGTAATTTTATTAATCTGGAAACTGAGTCATATCAGAGTCTGCCACTCTTACAAGACCTTGAATTCTGTTAAAATCTGCTGATTAGAAGTTGAATTCTCCTAACTAGAAAGCTGCAAAGGAGAGAAACCTGGGATGCTATTTTTGCCAACTTAACACATTCTCAAAGTAAAAGCACTAACTACGTACATTTTTTCATGAAATGAGCTCAGCAAAAACACAAGGGAAGTGTCTGCAGTACTCCAGTTAATGGCTAAACTCAACGTACAAAGAACACTTTTTCTAAACAAAATTAAACTGTTCTGGCAGGTCTGACCTCAAGATAATTCTCTCTTTTGAAGGAAAATTGAAGTGACTCTTTAAGTATGGAAAGAACTATCTTCTGCACATGAGGCTCCGTAATTGTTGTCGAGAGACCTCGTGTTGATTCCCAGTAAGTTTGGTCTCAGTTTGCAGAAAAAGAATGGCTGAGACAACCATGGGGCTTAAAGAGTAGGGAAAAGGGCAGGAGGAGGAAAAATTAGATTGCCAAATGCAACTTCTGAACTAACTGGGTGTATTCCTTCTCATTTTTGTGCCTCAGGCTTTACACCACAAAATAGTATTAAAGCTACTTTTTGGAAATAAAACACAGGCATAGGGGAGGAGGGGCCTAGTGCAATTTTTCAGAAGTCAATAATGTCAAAGTACTTTCCTTGATGTGTTCAAAACAGGTGTACTTTATGTGGTGGAACTGAGTTCTCTTTTCAAGCTAGGGTGCTGCAGGGCACATGATTTCCTTTTCAATCTTTTTTCACAATTCTGTGAGCACAATGACAATGTAAACACTCAAAACCTGAGGCTGGCAATGTTTCCTGGACAGTCAGGAGTAAAATGACAGATATTTAGAAAGCTACAATTATTTAGAGAGGGGAGAAAATAATCTTTTTTGAATGGCAGCGAAACACCAGATGCCTTCTATTTTTTAAATCATATGTTTATTAGTCAAAGATAAAATCACTCAGATGAAAAACAATTGCCAGTGTGAGGGGTGGGGGAGAAAAATTTATCCCCTTTTCTGTAAAAAGATGGCACATGCATAAATAGCACCGGAAATCTAGTGTGTGCAGTGTGTGAAGGGGATATGGAAAGAAGCGTGATGATAGGATCACCCAGGCATCCCTTAAGCAGTCTCTAAGTCTCCTGAGCACTGCTTAAGGTGTGTCATTGTCTCACTGGCTTCAGCAGGAGAACTCCTGGGCTTTATAGGGGAGCATATGAGCTATGATATGAGCATTTTTCTTAGATGGAGCTTAACTGCCCCAATGCACATTGATGTCTGCTGAGAAGGTGTTGTGGGAGCTGGGCAGAGTAACATCAGGACTGGGAGAAACAGAAGTGATTATGCTCAGAGGGACTGAAGTAGAAAGAGGAGGGATAAGTGCATGTAGTGAAAAGAAGGAAGATTTACTGTTACACTAAATCCCAGTATTAATTAAAATGCAAGTGTGCTTTGAATTATAGGGCTATCACTCCATTTTGGAATACTTGTGTCTCTCCTAACTGCTGGAGACTCATTTTTGAGGTTTATGATGTTGCCACAAGCCTTTGATAAAGTTGTATTTCTGTAATTCACAGTGCTTGTTAAATGTTTATATACAGAACTACATGTATTATGAATTAAAGCCTGTAATAGGTTTTAGGGCCAGTGAATACACTGAAAAAATATTCAACCCATAATTTATTTGTTCTGTTTCCTCATTAATATTTGAATAAATTATTCAGTGAAGAGTAATTGACCAGGTAGAGAGATGGCCAAAACTTACTAGAAATATTTGCAAATTTGAATATTTACAACATCCAGCAACAGAAAAGGTGGCATTTGATGAGCTTTTTGTTGAGGTATATAAAAGAATGTGTTTGCTTCTTCAATATGTTTCAGTATAAAACCTCTCATGATAGTGTTTTTCTCAACATTACTTCGAATTTCAAACCTATTTTCTTTCCTGAGTCCATTTTGAGAGTAGAGCTGAAATCTTTTATATTGTTTTGCAGGATGCAAGAGATTTGCAAATATATGTTTACACTTAGCTATTCCTGACAAAAGACTATCGTTACATTACAGTACTATGCTATTCAAACCAGGGCTTTCTTAAGCAAAGAAGGAGCTTGCAACACTGTATACTCTGCTGCAAAAATATTAATGTACAGGGGTTTTTTTAAGCTTGGTAACAGAAAAGAGAAAATACAGAGAATCTTCAGAAAAGGAAAATGTCCCTCGTTGGGCATTTCTTTTACAGGGAAGTTTGACACTTCAAATTACTGCCACAGTAGCCCAGGCAATTTTTGATCAACCTCTTCAATCTCTTGCTTTATCTACATTGAAGAACAAACACATTAAAAATCATTATAAATTCTCTGTAATACATGATTTAAGCCCCTCTTGATAGGACAACCTATAAAACAGAGGAGGAAGCAGTAAAAAAAGATTGCTTTTAATCCTGGGGAATACCCAGGAGTTATAACTGGAGTTGGGAGCTAAAAAAGGCTGAGTTTATGATCTTAGGTCCATGCAGGACTGATAACTAAAGAAAAAGTGCTGGAGGAGAAAAAGAAGACTTTGGCCTCAAATAAGAGAATTTACATGAAATTGCATTTCATACTGTTTGGGGCCCAAATCCAGCATGATGGTGAATATCGATTGGTAAGCATCTGCAAGGCTCTGACCACTACACTAATAAGTGCTACCAGGACAAACATGTAACAATAAATTCAGCCCTTATAATTTTCTTCTGTGTTTACTTGGGTAAGATATGCCTAAGCATTTAATTGTTTATCCTAAAATTGGGGATAAATTCTGTCTTCTTCCTTTCTGCAGAACATCCGTGAACATTAATCAAAGTTACCTTACAAAAGGATCAAAAGCAGCAGCTTTCTCATTACAGACTATAACTCCCCGCTGGTTGATGGAAAAGCAGATTTTTGAAGTGACCAAGAGGGAGAGAAGCACATGTGAAAGGTGGTATAACAAAATAAGAGTAGCGACAAGATTTTTTGAGAGAGGAGAGGAAAAGATGCAAACTACAGCTAACATTAAACCTTAATGATGCCCAAAGTTATAATTCTTTCTGGGTTTCTGATAACCCGACTAAGTCACTGCATCTTAATAAGCAGTGCTGATGATGCATTAATCTATACAATATCTCTGAATTTTGTATGTGCAGGCAGATCAGTTAGTAGATATCAAAGTAATGATCAATATATTGCACTCACAATGGGTTTGTCATTGTACTGGCTAAGAATCACTCAACTACTATTACAATTACACTCAAACTTCAATGTAAATGTGGGGTTGTAACTTACTGCTTGTATATGGTCTTATGTGCACATTAATTTGACGCTGCTGTGGTGGTTTAACCCCAACCAATAAATAAGTACCACACAGTTGCTTGCTCACTCCGCTCCCCACCCCACGAGATGGGGAAGAGAGCCAGACAAAAAGGTAAAACTCATGAGTTCAGATAAGAACAATTTAATAATTGAAATAAAGCAAAATATACTCCTATTAGTAATCATACTAATGATAAAAACAGTGATATTAAAAAATAATAATGAAGAAAAGGAGAGGGAGAGAGGTTTAAAACCCAAGAAAAACAAGTGATGCTTGGTACAATTGCTCACCGACTGATGCTCAGCTAGTCTCCAAAAACTGATCAACATCTGCTAGACAACTCCCTTCTGTTTATATTTGGGGGTGTGACGTTCTGTGGCGTGGAATATCCCTTTGGCCAATTTGAATCAGCTGTCCCGACTGTTCTGCATCTTGGCTTCTTGAGCAGCTCCTCACTGGCAGAGCATGGGAAATTGAATAGTCCTTAACTTAAGGTAAGCACTGAATAGCAACATCAGTGTTACACACATCAGTGTGTTCTCAACATTATTCTCATACTGAATCCAAAACACAGCACTGTACTGGCTACTACGAAAACAAACCCTCTCCCAGCTGAAACCAGGACACTTGCCTAGGAGACAGATGATACTGTTTCCACATGGTGCAGAATTAGGTAAATAGTTGACCAGACTAATTGACACCACCTGCAGAACTGAGTCCTGGAAGCTCTGTTTGCATTTGGTTTATTTTCTGTATTCAAAACCAGGATATTTGATTTTTACTTCATTTTATTTATTTTATGGCATGTCACAATAATTCTCCAGATATAATACTCAATACAATACTTGATTCTTGACTTCTCACAGAAGCAAAAATTATTCCTTGAAGCAATTTTTACAAGTTCTTAAGCTAGATTCTTACAGGTTAGAGAATATAAAATGCAGGAATTAAACCCAAAAGATGTATTAGGAGAATTACACTGGTGCACTGTTATGGCCTAAACGATTAAGAACAGAGCCTGTGTGTTAGGGAAAACTTCGGAAAAGCACCTATTGAAATATTCAGTATTCCACAAAGTGCAAATTAAAAATTAAGACTAAATCATGGAAAATATCATTTGAATGTTAATTGTAGCATAAGAATAAAAAGGAGCTGGAGGATGATAGTATCTTTGTCCTACGGAGGATTTACTTGCTCAGACCTACCAATATTATCAGTGGAAAGCCTTTGGCTAAATTTTTATGAACTCTGAACAAAATGAATGTCAGCAAGAGTGACACTGCAAGATACCTAGGCATCAACCTGTGGAATACTTTGAATGCCACATAATTACTGGGAATTATTCAAAACACAAATAAATGCTGAGGATCCAGGTAAAATACTCCTATTCTTTCTCATTGGCTTTCAGTGAGCCCGAATCTTCCCAGTATAAAATAAATGAGAATACTTCGGGGAAAGCAAATAGTTCTTCAACGTTGTCAAAACTTCACAATCAATTTGGGCTGTTACTACAATTTAAAAAAAAATATATATATAAAAGGTATATCTTACAGAATGGCATTTATTCTAGCTATACCTCTTCTGTCTGAGAAATCAGCTCACATGTATATCCGTGAAAGCCTCGTGTCCAAATCAAGGAACTATGCTGCCCAAGTTGCATGACAATGATATAATATTTGGTTTGACATGATGGTTGTTCATTATCGTACTGGAGAATTGGAGATGTATAGTAGCTGTAATGGGCTGTAGAAATATTTTACAAATAGTCACCCAACACATGAAGTCCTTACTCAATTATTATTTGGGCAAAATTCTTTTGTTCTTATAAATAAAGCTGTATTTGGCCCCAAACCACTTTTTCTACAGAACTGTTATTAGAAAACAATCACTGCAAATGCAATTATTTTCAGGACAGCACAGCAAAGAATGAGTTATTCCCCAAGCAGAGATCAAGCCCAATAATTAGGAAAAAACCCCAAAGAGCACTCCAGAATGATTCGGTGAGTAATCAAAAGCAACAGAAAACACAATCTATGCCAGTGTGTATTATTCCATTTCAAACACAATGGCAAAATGAAACACAAAGGCAAAGACAAGGCAGACAGGGACATATAAATTGTGTCTTATTGTCAGTCTGTGTAAGAAATCAGTGGTAAAAGGCAGAATATGTAAATACAAATCTTTTAAAAGCTGAAAGAATGAAAGGGAAAATAGCATGGCATTCCATGGGCTGTTTCTGTCAGCATACAATTTTCATTAGGACATGTTCTATATAATCTGCTTTTTGGGGAATTTTCTTTTTTAAATTTTGGCTGTGATAATGCTTCAATCAATTTATATCAAGCCACTAAGATTCTTTGAACAATCTGTTCTTATTGGAGATCCCTCTATGATAAGTACTTGTTCTTAAAACCATTTATTTATTTCAGTATTCTCCCCTGGATCCTCCCTACCTGTTCATTAAGGGCCTACCTTAATAAACTGTCACCATAAACTTACCATAAATGTCTACTTTAAATATCAGACATGGAAAATGGCTAATGACTCTGCTACCCAGTGTGTAAACAGTTAAAAATCAGCCTGTGGCATGGAGACCTGTCCAAAATACCCCAGTCTTTGAGATTTGCTGTAAATTTCCTCCTCTTTCGTTTGGTTCAAGTCCCAGCTGAACACCTGAGAGGGTGGATCACCATTAAAGTTAAAGAATGATGTTTGCAGAAAAATGAATTAGACATCAATAAAACTAGGAGAAAAGGAGAAGCAAAAATGTGCCCTGTAGGAGTATGCTGTTCTGGAATAACCTCCTCTGCTGGGTTTAACTGACAGGTTTGGGTAGCAGGGTCTGCAGTGCCTGTGTGGGAGGGGAGGCTAAAAACTGTCTGAAATGTTCAGGTTGCGTCCAGCCAGCTGTGACACTTATTTGAGAGGTACCAGGGTAAGGACATCCCCAGGGGATGGCCGTCTTTTGTGACCCACAGCAGAGTAAAAGAAAGCCACTAAGGAGCAGAAATTAGCAAAGAGAAACCAATATGCATGGAGCAACAGGCCAAAAACATCATACACAATCCAAACGTCCTGTGCCTCTTTCACAGAAGGCATTGGGAGTGTCTACATGTAACCACAGTGAAATAAGATAATTTGACACGAGGATGGGAGGGAAGTGTTTGGCTGAAGTTGAACCTGGGAATTAAAAGCTTCTATTTAAATGTTTGATTGGTTTTTTTTCTTTCCTTTTTCATACCAAAAACAGTGACCAGAAGCTTGTGATTATTAAGTTATTTTGTCAAAAAGATTAAATTGGGTAAAAATTGCCCAAGACAAGACTCTTTTGCCTGCAATGTCTCCCAGTAGCAGCAGTGAGACCAGAGATCATGTGTTGGTACTTGTATGCATCTACAGTGTGCCAAGCTGAGCAGGGTAAGCAAACTTGGAGATTGCTGATCAGTAATGAGGGCCTCAGATCAGTACGAAGCTGGGTCTTAGTGTGCCAGAAAGGAAGAAATCACTGGAAGGAAAGCCCTGGAAAGTTTGACTTGCTGCCTTTGCCCCTGTTGAGAAACAAAAAAAGATTAAGGTGCAACCTTTGCTTCTGTAAGAAGATACTGTAGCAGTAGCCCCTGCACCAAATATTTCAATTCCTTTTGTTGATGACAGCAAGTACACTGGAAACCAGTCTGGCTTTCTAAGCTACTGATGTGGGTAAAACCCTCAGCAGGACTATGTCCCCTTTCCCACACTGCACTCCTGTCATTTAATGACATTGTTTTCTGTGACAGTAAGGCAGCAGACTTGGTGATTGAGGATTTCACTTCTAATTCTGCTTGTTCTATGTCTGTGAACGGGTTACAATTGCTGGTATAACCACATACTCATCCTCTTATGGTGATATTATCAGTCAGTAAGAACTTAGTAATAGAACCAAAATCTGCTTCAGGATAAATGTTGAATCTTTCTCAAGAACTTTCTGAATCTGTTGGGTCAAAGAAAAGTCATCCAGGATAATGCAGATTGCTGCTCCTTGAAGTGCATGGGGGAGCAGTCTCTGTTTTGGAGCTGGGCTTTTGCTGTATTCCAGTGTTTTCATTTATCCAGCGAAGTCCCATGGTAATGCACACAAAGAAATTCCTTCTCAGTGTGAATATAAAAGCAAGTGTCAGCCTCCAAGGCAGAAGCCAGCAACATGCCAGAAGCTGACTGACCTCAATGGCAGGGTAGTATGGAAGTGATAAAAATAGGATTAACCAAATTAGTATTTAAGGCCACTCTATATGGTATCACCTAACTTGCTTTGAACAAGAGCTATGAGTGTTCCCTGATCTGCCAGGGAACAGGTAATACTTTCAGCATTTTGCCCAAAGGTTCAGAAGAACCATGTGAATTGCCTCAGTCACATGGATCTCCCAAAAAATAAATTATCCAGCCGTTAACAAAGACTGGACACTGACAAAGCCGGATGCACATGAGCTTTAGGCACAGTGAAGCAATGCTGGTAACAACAAGGTCATTTTACTGCATCCTAAAGGTATGTGTGGAAGTATCTGCCATTTCCATAAAAGTGAGAAGTTTGCATGCATGAAAAACAGGCCCACTGCTCTGAGTTTTGTTTGATGGCAGTTTGGATGCCAAAAGAAATCCTTGCATTCCTGAGTACCTTGGACCCTGGATGTTTTTCAAAGCACTTTCCCCCCTCAAACCCTATCCTTACCATTCTTACTGACAGATTATAGACTTTATATCTGAGGGCAGAACAAGGCAAGTGTTACCAGAAAGAGCTGGGATTGCTCCTCTAATGTTGTGAAGATCCAGACTGCTGACTTTCACCTGCCTCTGCATATCTGCCTGATAATTATGTCTCAGTCTTTCTCATAGCATCCTCTCATCAGCCTGCCTAATTCTTAAATTTCTATTTGACTTCTCATCGTAGTTGAATCATTACCCCATATTTCTTAGCTCTCACTCTAAGCCCACAAGCATAACCCAAGGGACTAGCTTCCCACATGAAAACGTGCAGCACAGTATTCCTTACAAGACGTAAATAATTGTTTTTTAGATTTTAGTCTTGGATACAAGGAGATATTGATATGATCTATTACGACAGAGATTTAATTTTCACTACTGTCAATTAAAAGCACCACTTTATAAATCAAGGATGAAGATTCTTAATAAACAGTAAGATTAAAAAAAGACTTATCATGTCTTTCATTTTGATGTATGTACTTAATATTCTCTTTCATCACTGCAAGATAGTGATCTTGCCAAAAGCTAGAGCAGCAAGGGGGAGTGAGACTGATAAACAGCCAATACTCTACAGCTAACGGAGGAGTTTCTTTAGCTGCAAGATGTTATTAAAACTGTACCTTGAGCTTCTGAAAAATTTAATCTAGGTGCCTCCTGGGGAGAGGAAAGAAAACACTGAGCAATGGGCTGTTGTTTTTCTTTAACTCCCACAGCATAAAAGAACGAAACCAATTAGATCCTTATGCAAAATGTCAGCAGTGACTGCTCTGTGGTGGGCTCCATGGCTGACTTGGCAATGATGGGATGGTGATAACTTGGCAGTGCTGAGACTCAGATTTAGCTTGAAGAAAAAAACTGGTAATATTCATCTTGAAGATACCCTTGGGGCATGGATGGCTGGATAGAATGGATGAGGTTGCTGGCTGAAGCCTGACCTACTTTGGTAATGACCAAGGAGCTTTACAATGTGGATGTTTCATATGATCTGTTAGGTTCATATCGTGTCCAAACTGCTATGCAAACTGGAAGTGATTGGAGAAACCCTGAACTTCTGATTGGTTTGATCTTCATAGCAGAAGTTCTGATTCTTCCACTAAACAGTTTTCTCCTATTAATTGGTTCAAATGAGCTACTCTACAATAGGATTTATGCAACATTTGCTCTTATGGTGATTATAACTTCATAATACTGACACTGTAGTTGTGATTGAAAATGCACTTTCAAGTCCTTAACTTCAAATACTTCTGTCATGAGGAAAAATGCATCCAATCTTGTAAACCAATTTTTTATTGCTATTTACCACTTTCTAAATATCACAGCTTGACCAATGTGCTGTCAGGGAGCAGTGAGGGATGGTTGCTCCCAAAGAACCTGGGAGCTGAGCTGACAACTCAGTTAGCATGGTGGGATTCTCCTGCAGCACCCAAGGGAGGTGAGCATGGCAGGTCCAGAGAGAGCGGTCAGCTTCAACCAAGAGTCTGGATCATTAGACAGGTTGTGGTGATGAAGCAGGTACATAGCCAAGCTGGGAAGTCAGTCAAAAGATTGAGGTTGAGTCTGAAAACAAACAGAGTAAGATGCAGACCAGTCATCTCCCAGGCAAGTACATAGTGGCCAAAACATTCCTAGCTCAAACTGGGACGTCAGTCCACAGGTCAGAGTCCAGGTCAGGAGGTCCCATGGCCAGGCAGAGGCATAACTGTGGCTTAGCTGGAGATCACTGCTCCTGAGACACAGTGGGCAGAGAATGAGTGTCCAAGGCTTTACAGATCTAGTTCCTGGGCCTAGGTGAAGGAGAGGGGATCAGGTGAGGTTGATCAGGACCCAGTAAGGTATATTAGTGTCCTCAAGGCCCTGACAGACTTTTCACTGTACTCTCAAACAAACAACAAAATCAATATTGCAACCATTGTCTCGCAAAATATTGCAAATATTTGTATTTTTGCCGCATATGTCACAACAAAAATAATCTCCATAAGAAACCTATTTCCCCTACAAGGAATTTTTCAGTCTGACACACATGTATCTAGCTTAATGTGTTTTGCTCTCATTTATTCATTCTGTAATGTCCTTTATGTATTAACCAATAATAGACAAAAGATTATAGTGCATCTGAGCAGGAATCATCTTCCATTATGATACTTTCACTCCCATGAGTAACTATCTGAAACTAGAGGAGCTAGTAAAAACATCTAAACCCAGCAATTCAGCTACTGCACATCAATGCACATCTGCACCACTATGAAGGGGACACTTCAAATCAGACATTACAGCAGTAGTAGTGATGCTACATCAAGTCTACAAGCAAACTAGTTTTTTTGGTGTGTTATAGGTTGCCGACTTCAAGTTGTCGTTTGGAGATCTCTGTGTCATTATAGAACCGTATTCCACTGAGCATTGCTTCAACTAAAAAACATCAAGAGGTTTTTTTTGCTTAGTTTGGTTTTGTTTTGAATACCGAGTTCGTTTACCCATAGTGAACACTATCTAAAATTCAATGCTTTTCCAATCAACAACTTTGGTTACTGTGAATTTAAAATTAAACTATTTTTCATAAGAAATTTACCTCAGCTATCTATGCTATACTTTCTGTAAAATGGCTGTCATCTAGAGTCTATAGAGGCTTGTATTTTATACATAGTGATTGCAAATGGAATTTGCAAATGGAATTTGCAATCCAAACATTTTAATGGATAAGAGGCAGGACATTATATCCAATGACATCTCCAAAGTTAAAAGATATCCAATTTCTGTGAAACAAAGAAAAGAGATGAAAAATCTATTTTAGCTTAATGTTAGCAATGGTAAATACTGTCCTTCAGAACACAGCTGAATGTTTATCTTTCTCCCTTTGCTTGAGACAAGATGACTGGCTAAGTCAGAGCACTAGGAAGGATGAGTTTGGGATTTGTGGAAGTGTTGGAAACTTTTGTCAGTCTAATGTTATAGTCTTCCTCTTTTTAACTGCAACATGTGGAACCATATATTCAGATAAGACTCTTGTCGTAAGTTTAGATTTAAATTTCTTTAAAAATTAAATAGCTGAACAGTGAAAATTAATTGCACAAAAGTTAGTGTTCATATGTACAAGAGGGTTTGAGTTATACCTCTTGGAGGAAAAATAGTCTTACACTTAGGCAGAAATATTTACTGATTTGTTTTAGTTTCAATTGCAGGGTATATTTCTTATGAAAAAGTCTAATACATCAGTGATGAACAATTGCATAGATACAGCTTGTTTGCCGCTGTGCTCAGTTTTATGCCAGGATAACTAGATTTATTTACAATAAATTTCCTACTGAAAAAGATGGTCACAGACCATAAAAATGAATTGCCTAATATTTTCTGTTAAAAAATATTTTTAAAGCATTTTCTGGTGAAACTCCTACTGCTGACTTCAGGTAGACCTGTCCAAGCCAACAGACTAGATGCAGAAGCAAAGAGCTCTCAATAGGAAGGCTCTATCATTATTCCACAGGGGCAATGATTATTCTGAGGAATGAGAGCATACTGTAGGGCACCTTACAAACTGGTTCTTGTACGTCACTTGAATACTCTGAGAGGCTTTGGAGAACATCACAGTTCATTTCAAGCCTGAACGATTGTTTGCCATTGGGTGCTGAGTAGTACTAAGTGGAAAGGTTTATATGCACCTGGACCTCATCCCACCATGGAGCTGAACCTCGGCTAGGGCAGACATCAAAACCCATGATCTGTGAGCATTCCAAAGCTACAGGAGGTAGTCATCATCTGAATGAGTGAAGAGCCTTTAATCTGTGTTTGCTCATTTATAAATAATGGGTATTTATTAGCACAATTAATGTTCATGAAAATAGGACTTCTATGAGTGGACCCTCAAAGGGCATGTGGAAAAGACAGCATTTTGAAACAGACAAGTCATCCCGCTGTGGGAGAAGGGTAGAATACACCAACACAATGAACTGTGGTTGCAAGTAGCACATCAGTCTACATTGCCTTTCCACATTGCCCTTGATGTTACACAGGAAGAGAACATCAGCAAAAAGCATTGGGAGACAAAAGGGAAACAGCAGGTGTGAAAATGGAGCACCAATGAAGAGCAGAATAGGAAGAAGGCGACAGAGAATACATCTGATTTCCCCTCTCTTTCTCTTCCATCAACCAGAAAAAGTCCTGTGTCTTTTTCACGTATAGGTTCTGACTACCTTCCAGTTCATAACGTTCACTTTGTTCCTGCTTTCCCCACCATGACAAAGCAAAAGCCACAGCGCTGCTAGAATACTAAATGGAAGCATCAAACTGGGGCCAAAGCAACATCAAAGACCTACTTGACAGATTCATGTAGTATAAGAATAAAATCGTACCCTTGGCTGGTGAGTGCTTAGCTATGTACACAGTACCCTACAAATAGAAGAGTTGACAAAAAGAAAACAAAACCAAAAGCAAAACAAAACCAAACATAACAATGACCAACCTACAATAAACTAAACAAATCTGTGTATATAGTGTAAATTTGCATAACTCCACACAGACTTTGCTTCTTAACTGTATTAATTTCCACTATATGTAGATCAGCCTGAAAGCTTTCTACCTGAACCTTACAAATGGAAATCCTCAATCTGTATTTCTTGCATTCCTGGAATTCGCATTCAATTAAGACTTTATGAAAGGAAGACTTAAAGTGTAAATTAAACCATTAATTCTCTCTTGTGCTAACAGATCACAGCAGATTAGAGAGGAAGGAAACAAAACAAGGAAAAGAAGGAGATTATTTATGTGGAACATAAATTATCTTTGACTATACACTCCTTGAGATGTGGGAAAGGCCATCATTGATTGTTTATTAAAGTCTTTGGGTGTGGAAGTCCTGGAACAAAGACTAATGGTAAAACCTCTTTTGTTTTTTCCTCTGATTATCAATAATACATAACCTGAACAGCAGCTCAGAGAAAGAACTATATGCCCAAAATCTTCTTTAATTTTTCTAACTGTGGTAATTGTTCTAATAAAGGATATTGCTATCTTTCCCCAGACCTTCCTCAGTAAGAAGCAAAGTACATGTGTGTATATATGTTATTAGTTATCTTAGTAGTCATGCTGGAGCTGTAAACCTACCTTACAAGAAAAGTCTGTAAAGCAGCTCAGCAATGGATAGGAGGAGAAAGTGGGGAAAGGAGTGTGAAAAAGGAGGGATGGACACTCTGTGGATGTGTTTTTGATCTGTTAGCAAAAAAGAAACTGAAAATCTACAAAAGATTGCTGAAGGAGTGGGGAAACGGCACTGACAGTCATACTGGGATAAGGAGGTACTACTGCTTTTGGTCTGAACTTTATGCTGTGGAAACTGTATTTGCTGATCAGAGGAAGAAAGGGTGAAAACTTTCATGCCTCTATGAACAAGGCTTTCAGCTTGGAGATGTCAGAAGGAGAGGCTTGGTAAAAGTTGGGGTGGTGGCAGATAAAACCTTTTGGAAGTGCTGAGGAGAGCAAACCATCACCACGAGCTGCAGAGCAGTGTCAGGAGAAGAAGACAAGTGGAAGATGATAAAGGGGGAATCCATTGGCCTGAGGGGTGAAACCAGTGTTGAGACCAAGGAAACATCTTGAAGAGCCATGGAGCCAGGATATCTCAATGCCATACATCTATAATCAGTGCAGTCGTGACATTGTCCAGAGGCCCAAGATGGACACCAGTAACAAACCCACTATTTCTCCAACACCATCCTTAAGTTTGTACATACACTTACCATTCATTTTAAACAACTACAGCAGGGATATTTATACCTAAGCCAGTCTGATGGCACATGTTTGTAGCTGAAAGAGAGAAAAATGTACTATTAGCACACAACTTGTGAGCTATTCTAGACACCTGTAGTGTGGTGAGTCATACTTTGAAAGTGGCTACTTTTACTGTTACCTCTAAAGGAAATTCAATTTGTTGTGATGTTTCTATATTTGGTGAAGTGAATCTAAGCTTGTCAGCCCATCTTCTTAGTCATATGGAGTAAAATATAGCAGATATGTAAGTGGAGTAAAGGAGCAGTCCTGTAATCATCCCTTTCAGTCACAGATTGCATTTTCTCAACTTAATCATATGAGACAGCCCAGTCATTTTGATTATGCTCTTTACCTGACTGAAATGGCTAAGACTTGTATGCATGTAACCACAAGCTCTGCAGCTGGAACCAACAGCCCAGCAGACATTATACAGGTGCCTGTATCCATTATAAAAGGAGAGTTTTCAATCATTTCAGCTATGTGGTTAAAATTGTATCTGAAAAAGTATTGCCTAATTGCTCTGCATAGGCATGCCACTCATCTGCTCAGAGCCCAATTAAAGTACACAATGGAGGACTATTAATGAACAATGCCTTGAATGCTGAGCAGAACATTTATGGCTTGATAAATAGTCACATTTTATTGGGCACACTTTTAAATACGCTGTTTGAATATAGATAAAAAGCAGAGCCACTTAATTTGCAGATGTTGCTTTCATTAATGGATTAATGTGATTATACTGATTGCCATTAAATCAAACTTCAATAGATTAGCTGGCATATTTCACAAACTTAGTCATTTTCTATGCAATGATGACAAGATGACTCATCAGTATGACATTTCATAGACAGAGGTAGCATTTTTGTGCAGTGGAAGACTGTTGGCTCCTGTATCACCTCTACAGCTTGACTTTAAGGTTTGCTGGCTGATGTTATTTTGTCTTGTCCACTGTAACAACAGCAAGGGGAAAGTGGTCTTAGAAGCCTTCTCTTCATGAGGTTCCCTCCACATTTCCCTCAGAGACAGTAACTTCTGTCTGCCTCTGGGTAAAATCACTTGAACCTCCCTGGAGAAATTTAGCCCAAGGCCAAAATCAACACAAGACTGTTTAAATCTTTATTAGTGGTATCAGTACCACATATAATCATATAATCACAGTGGAGTTGGATCAAAAGTTGGACTTGATGATCTCAGAGGTCTCTTCCAACCCAGTTAATTCTATGATTCTATATCAGCAGGAGGTCCAAGAATTTTTTCTCTTAAGAAGCTGGTGCTGACATACAAACAGAAGAGCTAACTTTAAAAAAACTAGAAGAGATAAGCTATTTTTAAAAGGTTGTATGTGTTATTTTTCCACAGTTTATTTTTCTTAAATGGTCCAGTGCTCTTTTTTTACCTACTTTCTGTAAAATTTCAGTATATAAGCTGAGAAATACTATGTGATTTTTCACTATGATCTTGCCCCGAGTACTGACTATGGGGACAAAGCAGAAAAGTGTACACCATAGGTTTGTTCAAACAGTAGGTGTCCTTGAAGAAAGTATTTCTGTCTTAAGGGAAATACATCTATGAGATGAAGCTGCATTATAAATAAATATTTATGTATGATGAGACCTTGGGGATAGTTTCAGCAGGTTCCTAGATACAGCCTAATACATTATTTTAAAGGGCAAAATCTCCTAAGGTTCACAGTAGTCATCGTCTCTTATCATCCTCAACATCCATCTCACCACTGCAGCACTGCAAAGATTCTTACTACACAGCATTAATAAGAGAGAAAGTGCCTGTATGGTAAAAAAGATGAACTACCTTCATTTTGCACTCTAAAGGATCACCAGTAATGTCCCTTCCATAAGAAGATCTGAGATAAAACCATTTAGACAAAAGATACATTTGAAGGGAGGCAATAGCCTTTTAAACCTTTTCATCTAACAGTTTATGAAATACTTTCAAAAGAAGAAACTATATCTTAAGGGTACCTTAAATTTTCCCTTGCAAAAGAAAGAAAACAGTAAAACTACGGTAGTTTTGTACATTCATAGATTTCTGTGAGTTAATTTCATTTTAATCTCAGGCTATTTTACACTAGATGCCAGCACATGTATTTATACAGCTTTGGTACAAATGAACTCGGGGATTTACAAATGGGTTTGTTATTGGGCCCAACTCAGCTTCCACTGGTATAAGAGGCATGCAGATGCAGCATGGATAAAGTGGCTTTTTTCAGGTAACATAAAACTTATCAGCCAACATCTGTACATGATCATTGGGTTTTATGTCCTGCTTACTAAACATTTCCCGTCTTCCCTCAAAGCAAATCTACATCTCCCATGCGTCATCCACCTCACTAAGAGAAGGTTCACAAAAACACTGAGCACTTCTGAAAATCTTGCCCCAGAGGAAAAGGTGGTATTTTGATATCTCAAAGTGAGGATCAGTGGGGACTGCAAATTCATCAGTCTACATTTATAACTCGACCTTTTTAGTGTCCTTCTAGATCCATTTTAAAAAATACAGAATCTTTCAATTTGTTTGTTCAGAAAAAATTGAATGTGACATTGTCATTTCTGATGCTTTCTTTATTCTATGGAGACAGCTTTTTTGATTTCATTCTGTTAATATCCTCATCAATGTGCTTTATGTTCATAAGAGCATCCCAGCAGGCTAGAAACATAGCAAATGGCTTGGTAAGCCTTGTGTCCTTCACCCCATGCATGTTGAGATGTTAAATCTTCTTCATATTCCCAGTGCATCAACCATTAGTTTGGAGGCATATTTTAAAGCTTTTATTCACAGAGACTTAAATCCTGGTCAAAAATTGTCTGAAATCATCAAGGTTTCTGATGTTTGTCTATCCCCTTCAGAAGATGCTCTTGTCAGTCTATTCTCACACTGATGGTTTATCAGAACAAAATAAACTAAAGATCAGTGCAATAAGAAGGGCCTGGAAAGTCAAGATTTGATAGCCAGCATGTGTTCTGCATGTAACACTAACTCATGGAAATTGGACAGAATATCCCTCTTTCCTTTTTTCCAGGCAAAATGGAATTTCTCTGTTCTAATTCTGCCTCTCTTTCTAGTATCCCAGTTGACATCTGGTGGCAAAGATTACCAGGCAGCCTTTGATGCAGGAGGTCAGTCAGGGGCACTGCTGAAGACTTCAGCAGTTCAAAGGAGTTGCAAAATCCCCTTTGCTGGCAAACCCTCAGCTGGCTAGACCTGTGCAAAGAATGAGCTGTCCATTGAGGGATGGTGTCAAAAGGATAAACAGGAGGTGTGCTGATTATTCTCTCAGCAGCATCTACTTAGCACATCTTTTATGATGAGCTTGGAAGGGTCTGTATGAGCTTCAATAAGTCACCCTATCTTATAAAGTCTAACAGAAGAAATCAAGAGCTGAATGAACCTTACCTACCCTTTCATCTCCACAAGCAGCCTCCAAGGAGAAGCGTTTGGAGGGATGCCCTGGATGAGGCCAGACTCATTGCACAAAAATCGTGTTTATCCTCCAGCTCGGTCAATTTTCCCGTTGGGTGAAATTCACAGGGTGTTATAACAAGAAAAAAAAGAAGATAAACCACCTAATAAAAAATACCATTTTCTTACGTTGCTCATATTAGTAATAAATACATCAGCAGCATTGCTATGTAACAGACCCTTGCTGTCAGAAGAGGTAGGTACACTGAGCTGTAGAAGAAGGACCTGCAGTGCACAGGTGAAACTGGCATCCTCTTGTTGAGAAAGGAATCCAAGAGCAGCAGGGACAAAAGAGAGAAGTCCAGACTTGGAGAACTACAGTTACACCATGTAAGAAAAGATGGCGAGACTTGACTGGAGAACTTTGCTATTATCCAGTTTCCAACATATGTCAATTTCTTTTCCTAAAACAGAAAAACATTCACCAATAGGGATGAACAGAGATTTCTAAAAGATTAAAACAAGTAGATTTATTACAGCCAGGATTTTTTCCTTAAATTCCTTGTATAGTCTTGTGGATCACAAACAATGAACAAGGACCTATGCCTTCATACTTCCTAAACCCTTGGGAAGAAACAGGTAATCTATTACAGAATTGTCCATCAAAAATGAAAACACAAGTTAAAGATGTGGTTTCATGAGAAAAGTGTGTACTTTTCAATGAATCTGTGCTTTTGAAAGAGCAATTTATCAATCTAAAACCACTCTAAACTACCTACATGTTCTTATGCAGAAGAAAGACCATAAAAACTTTACAAAACTTGGATTAAATACCTGTGATACAATGAAGTACATGGAGGAGATGCCATTGCTTCCTTGCTGGTTTTCTGATTTTTAGGCAATGTTCTTTGCTTATGACAGGATGCTTTTTTTTACATTTGGCTCATTAAATTTACCAGAGAAAAGGTACCACTTTGTATGAGATTCTATGTGTCATTCTTCTGTTGATAAAAAATTTGGTATGACTTACGCAGGTTTTTGTTTGCTCAAAGAGAGAGCATAAAAAATTATGTACTGTAATACATATGATCCAAGTTTGATTGTAAGGGAATTTTTGTTTGGATACCTGATGCCAAACCTTACAGATGTCTGCATGCACTCTTCCACTGCTAGCAACCATTACAAGAAAGGAGTGACACACATTATCAGGACACATTGTCATATTATGTGTGAGGACATGGCACATCAGTGCATGTTGTGACAATGTTTTGGGTTAGAAATATATTCAAGAAAAACATTAAGCAGCCCTACTACTCTGTGTCTCTTGGTTGATGTGAAGTCAGACATGGGTTATGGATCTTTCTATTACACCAGCTGTTCATGTCAAGGTTGGGGTGGTCACAGCAATTAGCATGAGTAATATGCATCATCCTTGCAACTCACATACCATCAGCTCTGGCAACCACTCACACAAATGACCTGAAAGATAAAGTCTACCTCAGATGGCTTAAAAAACCTTGGGCAAACCAAAAGCCTGCTCTTCCAGCTGAACCCACATGAAACATAAGCTCACGAGAAATTTCTTCAACTCAATTTTAGGAAAAACAGGGTTTTTTAATCGTAGAATCATACAGCCACATAATGGTTTAGGCTGGAAGGGATCATTAAAGGTCATCTGATCCAACTCCCGTGCCACAGACATCTTCAACTTAATCATGTTGCTCAGAGCCCTGTCCAACCTGGCCTAGAATGTTTCCAGGGATGTGGCATTTGTCACCTCTTTGGACAACTTGTTACCTGTTTGTAAAAAATTTCTTCCTCATATGTACTGTGAATAGACCACTCTTCAGTTTAAAACCATTAGCCCTTGTCCTATCGCAATAGGCCCTGCTAAAATGTTTGTCCACATCTTTCTTAAAAGCCCCCTTTAAGTACTGAAAAAACAAAGAAGTCTCCTAGGTCTCTTCTTCAGACTGAACAATCCCAGCTCTCTCAGACTTTCCTCACAGGAGAGGTTCCCTCTGATCATTTTTGTGGTCCCCCTCTGGACCCACTCCAACAAATCCATGTCTGTCCTGTGTTGAGGATCCCAAGGCTGGATGTAGTACCCCAGGTGAGGTGTCATGAGAAAAGAGTACCAGAGAAGTACTTGGCCTGCCCACCCTGCTTTTGGTGCAGCCTAGGACACGATTGGCCTTCTGAGCTGCAAGCACACAATGTTGGCTCATGTGCAGCTTTTCATCCACCAGTACCCCCAGGTCCTTCTTGAGCAGGGTTGCTCTCAATCTGTTCATCCCCCAGCCTGTATTGATACCAGGGATTGTCCCAGCCTGGGTACAGGACTTTGCACTTGGCCTCATTGAACCTTATGAGGCCCACTTGAGAAACAAGGCAATGATGGATAAAGAAACAGAAGTGTAATAGGATCTAGTCAGGGGATGGTTTAACATCAAAGGTAAAATATCAAGGAAAAAAAAACCCTTGAAGCATAGGATGGCCACCTGTCTAACTATTCTCCTGTGGCCATTTTCTCTGGAATCATCACACTGAATTTGGGGTTTACTGTTGGCAAGGCAGAATCCTTTTGCAGGAAGAATTGGAAAGACAAAGGAAAGATTAAGTACTGTAGGGGATCTAAGGCTAAGAAAGTAATGGATCAAGAAGGTTTCTCTTTCTTTGTTTAAAGAAAAGTTCAATTTACCCATATTCTGTATACCAAGGAATATTTCACCTGACACGCATAGAGCTGCAGAGATCCTGTGTACTGCTATAAATGGAAAGATAAACATATTATCTTCTCAAAGGCAGACTGAACAGCTGTGTATTGAGAATATCCATTAAACAGATATCTAAAGCAGAATTAATTTTTGCTCATTATAAATTCATAATAGGCAAGCCTGTACTTTTCATGCTGACTCTAGTTTTATGCTGTCAGAGCTTTTTAACTATGCTACATTGCCTCAGCACTTCATTTTACTGCAGAATGAATATATATTTCTCAGCTGGTTCTGTAACTCTGAAAAAAATCATCCCATGGTAACAAAACAAATAGGTCTTATGGCTTTATTTTTTTCCCCAAAGTAAATAAAAGAAAAACTTCTGAAGGCAGCTGGCTTTTGCAAGACTTTGTGTGTGTGTATTTGTCTGTGTTTTGTTCCCCACCGGTCCACTCTACCTTTCCATGGAGGAAAAAATAGGCAAAAATTTCTTCTTCTAAACAAAGACTAATCAACAAAAAGGTTTTATCCTGAAAGTATTATTCACATCATGAACATGATTGTAATATGCAAAGTCTTGAACCTGTCAAGATTTCCATGTTTCAGTTTAAAGAGATCCATTAATATTATTTTAATATTTGTTTATTTTGAGTTTTATGGTCCTTGCTGATTGTCTGCATTTCCTGTGGAGGACCCTAAGGGATATTCTTCTTCACATGTTAAGAACATTTGGTCCTTGAAATGCTCTCCGAGGTGTTTCAACAAACATATTTAAGAGTGTCACGTGCTTGAAAAAAATTATATAGCCCAAACAGCAGTGGACCGTAGCCCATATCTCTTCCTTTTCTACCACAGTGCACATGTTCACTCATGTTTGGCACATGTCTTCAAAAAAAGTCTTTGTTTATCTGGTGTGCCCCACAATTCAAACATCCAGTGACCTTGTCTGCTGCCTTTGACTTACCCCTGCGTCCTGTGGTGGTCCTCGGGTGTGTTGTGTCTCAGCCCTTAATCAGCATTTAGAAACAAATTCTACTGGCCCAAGCCTCAGAGCAGTTAGGATGTAGAGCTATAGGATGAGTTAGGAGGGTTGGGGTTGTAAGATCCCACCCCAATTCCATGTGAACGATTTCATGGTTCAGTTACTCAGTCAGTCAGCTTCTCCTATTGATTTGTTTTTCTTGCATGGACATTACAGTCATGAATCTGAAGTTTTCTATAGAAATATTCAGTTTGGAAATAGCTGCAGGGAGGTTTTGGCAGACACAAACGCACACACCCTTGCTAACAATTTTTCTTCAGAGCCCCATTGCAGAAACCAAAGATAATTAAAGGTAGTTAGGGGCTGAAAAATATTATTTCAGAAAGCAATGTGTAATGAGAGCTCAGACAGTTCAGTGATTGAACTGCCTTTGTAAAGATACAGTCTGCCCTCAGGCCTCAATCTTTTGGATTGAACATATTTGTCAACAGCCTACCAGCACTTTCTAGGTGGCATTTGGTGCCTCTCAGAATTGGGTGTAAGAGCCATGTGTGTGGCAATGATATATTACCTTTATCAAGTCATATTACTCTTCCAGTAAAGTCACAATGATATGTGACAACACATTTCCCTGACTTCAGCATATTTAGCAATTCTGTGAGTACATCGCCGGGTTGGATATGTTTGTCTGGTCACAGACTTTCATTTTAAAAGGTATTTCAGCTTGCATATGGGAAGCAGAATCAGATTCAGAACCTCAAAAATGACACCCATTTAAAAATAAAAGAGGTGGAGCAAGGAGTATTTCTGAATATCTTCTGCTGTCTAGACCGTAAATGAGAGACACCAAAATACTTTGGTGAGTGCTTTATTTGCAACCTTCTGACCTATCTTATTGGCTAAGTAACCTTCAGCTGAGCTCAGAAACTTGAGAATCTTGTGTAAGATATCTTAGATAATTTGTTTAGATTCAACCAATCCCCAAAATAGCCTCTTTTTAATGAGATTTATATAAACCTCCATATTCTCAATAATCTTAAGTTTCCTTTGCCAGTAGAGAAAGTTGCCATGATACCTAGATAAATTTATATAATCAAAATTTCAACATCTTTGAGTATAGAAATTTTTTCACTTTTGTAGAGGGTGTGTGTGGTGAAACAAAGAAGTCTGTCTACAGTACACACAAGGAAGTTCCCCATGAAAGATGAGTAGCAAGAAAACAGGAAGAAGGCAATGGAGAGCCATAAAGCACTTTCTACAACTAAAGTTCCAGAATAATTACTAATGATCCTTAATTACACTGAGGGGAAGTGCAAGGTGAAATGGTGGTAACTTTTGCCAAACTGAAGAAGTCAGGGAGACCAAGCAGATTTATGCAATCACCTAAATTAGCTAAAGGAATTAAATGCAAACATGGATTTTTCTCCCCTCCCTGTATTTATAATATTGAATAGAAAACAAGCTGGCAGTTACTTGCTATTCTGCTTAGAATGTTTTTGTCTGCTGCCCGTTTTGTAAACTATATTGAACAGGGTGCATAAATATAATGACCACCAAGTAAGCATCACTCCCTTGTTTCTACCTCATATTCCCTTTGCACAGGTTTTCCTCCGGACTGCAGTCTTTTCACCTTAAAGTAAGAGCACATACATGAGTAAGAGCAAGGAATACAACAAAGGCAACTTCACTTGGCCAATGATCAGTATTCAAGCAACAAGCATGGTCTCTGAACATGCCAATGAGATGTAAATACTCTGATAAAAGAGCAAGTTCTCACCTGCCTGCCCTCCAGTCTCCTGGCTCTGTAGAATGGTGGTTACCACAGCTGTGAGGAGCTTGCAAGGAGATTCTTCCTTCATATTTGACCTTATATGTTTGTTTATTTAAGTCAAACTTCATTCAGCTGTTCCACAGCATCAGGGAAGAGAGGAAAGGTGGTCACAATAAATTAGATCTTTGCCTTGAGCAAGCATGAACCATACCTGTGTAGTTTACGGAAAGGAATTCAGGGTGAGAGTGCACTGTACAATTAAGCCTGTCCTGGTGCCAGCATCTGAAGTGACTCATCTGTTTATCCCAATTCTACATACAGATGCAGTAAGCTGCAAAATGAAGTCCCTTATGTCAAGAAAAGATTGCCAGAATTCTGACTTAAATATATGTGACTTCAGTTCTGCATAGCTCTGAGAAAGACCCAATCCCCTCTCTACATGTAGCAGATAAAAGAGGGTGTAAATTATATACCAGCATGAAACTGAGAAGAGATCTAAGAGGAAAATAATCTAATGAAAAGTTAACAATACAAAGGAGACCCCCTACTTTAGAGTACACTTTCTTTAATTCACCAGTCAGACTGAACTCCCTTCTGCTCTTTAGTATATAATTTACTGCTCCCTTATTCCTGTTTTCTGATCTTATAATATCTATCAGCCTGGGTTAAATTCTGATTTCAGCAATTCAGGTGAAAATTTAAAGCTCCCTGAAGTGCTTCTGCAAAGAGTAATGGATTTCTTGTGGATGCATAAGGTTGTATATTGAACACAGTTTTGGTAAATAGCCTATACCTGACATACATCTGTTCTAGGATCTCAAACTGCAAGTCCTTCTCCAGAATCCATCCAGTTTCATGATTAGCATTATTTTTATTATTTTACTGTGCTAAGACCCAAAATATTCTGGGTGCTTTTCAGATCAGCAGAGGTGTTTCTCCTGCAGAATGTACAGTGTACAGTAAAAGAGACAAAAGATGGTGGAAAGAAGCATAATACATAAACCAATGTAATAAACAGAGCTTTATCAGAAAAGTATTTGCCTATTTTAATTATATATTTTAAGCTCATATATTTTAAGCTTATTTTCTTCAGGAAATGGAGCACTGCTCATTATCTTAGTAGTCAGCTATGCAGGGAAAGTGTGGACAGGTTTTTTTGTCTTAGTTCTTACCTTGCTAGGCATGAGTGACTCCAGTCGGGCAGTGTCCCCTATGTAGCTTCACCAAGGTCTTAAAAGGGTTGAGTTCATGTTACAGCCTTGGTATTATTTAATTAAAAAGTCAATCAACCATTAGACGTACACTCACTGGAAAGCAGGCTTCATTAATTCTGAAACTGATATTCATAAACAAATTGATCTTCCTTCTCTGGTTTTCTTTCCATGGATCAGTTCTTACATCCTTTTGACCATCCACACCAATAAATCAACTTCACATGCAATAATCCCTCCCCTCCTCTTCTTAACATATTTGAGCCGTAGTTTCAAAACCACTTTTGGATATGGTTAGTTAAATGTCAAAACTAAGGGTTTGAGCACTGTAAAGAAAAGCCCTTTCTCAGCAACTCCCCATTGCAATCCTGACTGCAGATTCACTGTCTTGGTGCAGAACAGACATGCTCTGGGGCAGTTTGCTCTCTCATTTTGCAGAATGAAAATTGTGCTTTGCCTTAGCATTATAAATAGCTTTATTTGTGTAAATTTCCTCATGATAGGCGGGCCTTAGAGATAAAGATGTGCAATCTCTGGACACCCTGAGAATGAGCAGGGTCCACTGAGCTGGACTGTTCTGTGTCCAGGAAAGGGACTTTCTTGATTACAGTGAGTTTATGCAGTAGACAAAGACACGAGCTCAGCATAGCCTAAGCATATTCATGTCTAGCTTATAATAGTCAAGCTGGCAGTGCAGCGCAGACTTCTACAGCAATTTGTGGATTAGTGCAGGCTGTAAGTCAATTTGAGACTAGAGGAAACTGCTTGGAAAGCTGGTATCAGTATTCAACTGCTTTTGGTAGACCGAGCTTGGGTGTTTACAAAATCTTCCATCATGTCTTTGACTGCAACACTGACAGATTTTAGAGTCCTTGAGCAGAAAAGTACTCAAGGAATCTCTGCACAGTAAATTTAAAGCACATTTGACTAATTCTGTTCTGATGTTGATTAAATAGTTCTAGAGAAGCAGTTCCAGGGTATATCCCTTCATGCCATAAAAACTTGTATTTCCAGATCTCAGTCATTAAGGTGTCAAAGTTAGAGGGCATTTTGGCCAGAATATGTCCCACAGGTTGGATTAAAATTGAATAGGGCTATTGATCTTCTCTCAAGCAGCTGTGTTCCACTACCAATCTGTCAGACAGTTTTTGATATTAACAATTTCTTGGCATGGCAGCCACCCATAAACTACATCTCTCTGTGGAATATCACATTAAATTGACTAATATGTCATTCAGCTCTTCTTGAGGTAATAGTTACTAATTGTATACAAAATGAGGAACCAATAGAAGATGCTGAACCAATCCCTCAAAAAAGAGAAAGAATTGTGGTCATGGTCAATTCATGACGCTTTGTATATGCCACTCCTTCCTTCTAATGTTGTTCTACTGCTCCAGCATGGAGTCCCTGCCACAGGATACAGTTCTTTACAACTTTCTCCAATGCTAATCTTTCCCATAGGATGCAGCTCTTAAAAATTTCTCCAGCTTGGGTTCTTTTACACAGTGCGGAGTTTTTCAGGAATGTCCCTGGTTCCTTCTGAGTCACAGGTCCTGCCTGGAAACCTACTGATACATGGAGTTCTCTCCATGGGCTACAGCTCCAGCATGGTCTCTCTCCAGGCTTCAGCTTTCTTCACGACATCTCCACCAGCTTTGACACAAGATCCTCCATGGTCACTGATGTGTTTAGCTTTGGCCAGTGGTGAGTCCATCTTAGAGCTGTCTAGAACTGGTACTTTGTGACATGGGGCAGGCGGCTCCTGGTGTCTTTTCACAGCAACCACCTCTGCAGCCCACCCACAACCAAAACCTTGCCAATACAAAAGGGCAACACTACTTGTTACTGCAAAATAATTTAATTGGTATGTAAAAATTTCTTTAGCTCTAATTGTGACGGTGCAAATGCTTTAGCAACCAAAGAAAGAGGAACAGTCTGCTGCACTGCCCTTGTGAGAGGGAAAGTCAAAGAGGGAAAGCTCTGTCCTACTGCAGGCTGGTGAAAATAAATAGATGGAGTCTTCAACCTTAACTCAGAGAGATGCTTCCATGATGCTGGAGTATTGGCTAACAGGCAGCTTGAAGAGAGCTAGCTTTCAGACTGAAGGCAGGTAAGCAACTCCATCTGTCAAAGGAGACAAATGAGAATAGAATGGATTACAGTTAGCAGGAAACCTCGCTGCTGGAAGACTCATACTTGTGCTAGATGCATGAGAGGGTGTCAGGGGTTCTCAGGCTATTGTTTGAAAACATATACATGCTGTGTATTCAACACCAACAGGAAAGAAGAGATGGATTCCCAGAGTTGTCATCTAATTGTTTTCAAAAGCTATTGTAGCTCAGAGCAAGCAATAGTGTCAGGTTTATTTTATATTGGTGTGGTGCAACAAGAGATTAGTGCAGGAGTGAGACACTACCCACAGAGGTGCTTTATATTGAGACTGTCAATGTATGTAATTATCCTATTACTTTATCCCTAAAAATATAATCCTCATTTTACAGGCTAACTTACAGCATGTGGTACTTTGTTTCATACTCATCAGCAGGGTAAAAAATGAGAACAATTTTTTTTTTTTTTTTAGACTGGCTAAGACAGAAACCTGAGTCTTTGACAATAAAAGGGGATGCTCACAGGCCCTATACCACTTTAATTTAGTTTAAAATATGTGGGAGATGACTGAATATAAAGGAACTTGTACTATATATATGTATGTGTGTATGTATGTGTGTATATATAAATATATAAAAATATAAATATCTGTCTCATATAGGTGAGTGCCCCTTGTAATAGTAGAAAATAAATGCCACTATTAATATCTTGGTGATGATGTGAGCTGAAAGTTCATTACAAGGCTCTAGAGTGAAAATAAATTTCTCTAGTCTGTCTGCAAAGGGGACTTTG
>NW_020955461.1:873400-874523 GCF_003031625.1 Empidonax traillii | reverse complement strand
TGTGTGTATATATAAATATATAAAAATATAAATATCTGTCTCATATAGGTGAGTGCCCCTTGTAATAGTAGAAAATAAATGCCACTATTAATATCTTGGTGATGATGTGAGCTGAAAGTTCATTACAAGGCTCTAGAGTGAAAATAAATTTCTCTAGTCTGTCTGCAAAGGGGACTTTGTGATATTTACTTCATGCATAATTCATTGTAAAGCAACTACAGTCACATATATAAAGGAACATGGTCACTAGAGATACATTCTTGTGAAATAAAGAATCGCCTGATGAACAGCTATTATTTATGACAGTACTATTCAGATCTTTATAACTTATTTATAACTACAGACATCTCTTTAGCAAACCCATTAGCCCTTAAAATAGCTTTTTTTAAGCAATTCTTTTAAATACACAGGTGTACTTATCAAATGTTTATTGGAGTAGGCTCTTCAATCCTGCTCTCCATGACCACCATCGAATTCGACTACCACTCTCCTTCTCTTTTCTTCACTTTCTTAACTTCTCTGTGCCCACAGACCAGGTCTGGGAAGCCAGAGAGTACTGGGAGTTGTAAGAGAAGCCTGAAAATTCTCCTACATTCTTGCTCTTTGTCTGACTCTGCCTAGGAAGCAAACTTGTGAAGACCAATGCAAGGAACATCAGAGAATTAACTTGCCACAGTGAGACTAATGTGATTTGTAGCTCTGCGGCTTTAACATAACAACCACTCAAAAGACTTCTTTTTTCAAAGCATATCACCAGTTTTCACACCTCATGAGAAAGAAAGTACTATTCCATCTTGAATAATCTGAAAAGTATATAGCTGAACTAAACGGAAATCCATGGAAGTATCCTTGGGCTGTCAAACCGAGTGCTTCTCGGTCCCAAGCTGCAACTATTCTTGGCACTATTCTTGCCATTGTGCAGCAGAGCCCAGATCTAAGTAGGACTAATTGTAAACTGAACTGTTTTCCATGTATCTATGTTGCATTATTGTCCATTTCTCTTTTTGATGACCCTATCTGATAGCTGAATTATCTTCTGTTTCTTACTTTAAGATTATAAACTAAACATAACTTGTCTCCACCACCATGGCAAATTTCTGCAATATAAATATATTACCTGATT
>NW_020955461.1:864277-873200 GCF_003031625.1 Empidonax traillii | reverse complement strand
GCTTGGACGGTGGCAGCGAGGTCCTCAGGACGTAGATGGATTGCCTTACAGGGCTAACGAGCTCCATCTGCCCGGGGAGGGGCCCCGACCGGGAAACGAACCCGGGTCTCTGCAGTGACAGTGCAGTGAATTTTCCCCTGGACCACCGGGGGCTCCCTAAGTAGGACTAATTGTAAACTGAACTGTTTTCCATGTATCTATGTTGCATTATTGTCCATTTCTCTTTTTGATGACCCTATCTGATAGCTGAATTATCTTCTGTTTCTTACTTTAAGATTATAAACTAAACATAACTTGTCTCCACCACCATGGCAAATTTCTGCAATATAAATATATTACCTGATTTCAGCTGTCTTTGGCCACATACAGACTTACCTGAAGTTTGTTCAGGGATGGTGATCCTGCAGTGATTCCGACCATGTATTTCTTAAAGCTAATCTCTCATAGTAACCAGAGCCCATTTTGAGGAAGAAGAAGGGAAGGGATTTGGGATATATCAGAATCATATACCCAGACCAAGGAATTTGGAAGTGCTCCCGGACAAGTAGTACAGTCATAGCCTGAGCTGATCTAGCTTTTTCAGTCCTTTCAAGGCCTCAGCTCCTTCCTGATACCTCTCTTGGGAAGCAGGGAGAGATTACTAAAGCAAAAGGCCTGCAACTTGCTTGTTGTGCGCATTCCTGACTGATTTTTGTAACTTTGATCTGAATAAATCCTAAGTAACTTTATTGTTCTAGTCCCTGGTTTCTGAGATAATCTGAATTTCCTAATCAGTATTCCCAATTTACCAAAGCTTGCTCTCTCTAGAAAAACCATTGTCACTTAATCCAAGACTATCCTCCATGACCTTCTATGACATTCTCATGACTCTTGAAAATGGCATATAAAATAGCACTGCCTCAACTCTTCCAGTGATTGTTTAATGAATAAATATATCAGATATCATGCTCAGGAATGTGTAGCACTTGGCCCCATGTACACATCTATCTAGGGCACAGAGGTCTTTTGCGCCACTGCTAGTTCCAGTACAGATCATAAATACAAAGGCTCTGTCTTTGCTTCCCTTGCAGAAAGCCAGTGTGGGTGTGCAGGAGTGTTACTATTCTAAGTGAATGTTCTAGGTGGATTCTAGATGATGCTGCAGCAGCCTCAGATGACTATGACTATGAGTATGATTATTGACTATGACTAATATGAGCTGGCCTCACTGATCAAGGAAAGCTTGTCTGGCAATCAGTTATGTGTGCAAACATAAAAGACAAGTTAGTCATTAAGGGAATGATCTTTATTTAAAGCTTGACCAAAATAAGAAATGGTCTCAGAAGTCTCATGTGAAAAAGGGGTAGGCTTCTATTTTAAAAGAAAAGCCCAACCAAACCACATCTTTTTCTGAGCTGTTTTAGTCTACCAGTGGGACTGCTATCTAGTTACTATGTCTTAACTGCTACTTATTGATTGATGTACCCTACTGCCAATTTGCTTCTTTTTGAAAGGATTATAGTTTCTCATACTTTGTATTACCACTGTGCTTGCACTAGACCACAATTAAGCAGATTATCTTCCCCTATTAGTCCAGTTCCTTGATGAGAATAATTCTGTCCCTGTTACCATTACAACTGAGGGAAACTGCAAGATTCACCTGTTCAGAAGTTCTGCCTGTCTGAGGAGGTCTCCTATGTCAGGTCTCATTCCAGGCATGTCTAGGTGGCAGCACACGTGTCTCTCCCTCCACAGCCCTTTGGTGAGTTTACTGTTTGAAAGGGAGAGAAAGGGATGGTTCTCAGCATAGAAGAGACTATGCTCTCATCACTAAGATAATATTTCTTATAAAAAGTTACTTGAACCAAGAGAAGAGATTAGGGACCACTGCCATAACTGGTTAGATTGAGCATTTTGCTGTTGGCCTCAAGATGATCAAGAGAGGGGTTCTGTTCTCTGCAGAGAGGACAGAGGAGATGAATTATGGAAGGGGCTTTAGATGGAGAGTCTGTGGACAAGGCAGAGACTCCACGGTGTTTGTGAAATACATATTGCATTGCACTTACATGTACTTACATGCAGATGGATTTCACACTGTTCTTTCCTTCACCAGAGGGTACTGTCAGTTAAGCAACTCCTCAAATTTGCCCAAGGCTAGGTGGGAGCCAGCGGACCACCTGGTCTACCTCCAGCCACATCAGTCACTAGCAGCACGTGAAATATGTAGCAGGCCATGGTGATAATGTTACTCTTCACTCTGCTAACAAGCTGGTCTCACAGACTTGAGCTGCCCAAACACATAGCTGATGAACTCCTGGCAAGGATCCCTGGATCAGACACCATCTGTTACTGCACAGTGGATAAATGCTGCCTAACAGCTCAGTATCATCGCACCCTCCACATGAATTCTGCCTACAAGAATAAGGTGACATGCTGTAATAAGAGGAAGATTCCAGATTTCTAAATAAATTTAGCACCACTTTTAGCAAGGCTTTGGCCTTTCACAATTATAAATCGTTGTGGCCTTCAACTCCCCTTCCTCCTCCATAATCCCATGACATTTGTACCACCCTGCAAAAGATGTTCATCTAAGGACTGTGGCAATCAGGATAAGGTAGTCATTCTTCCAGGCTCTTGCTGCTGCTGCTTCTTCTTTTTCTTCTTGCTTATGGTTCTGAGACTTTCAGATTCTCTCTTTCCAGATTTGTTTCAAACAAATTGCATCATCCTCCCATGGTGAAATGAGCAGAAGGGCAACAGAAGGCTGCAATCCTTACATGTATGAAAGGGGTACAAGAGCTTCTGGAAAACATGGAGTTAGCAGCTTGTTGCATCCAAGTAACAAAATAGCTCGCTTGAATTCTCACTAATTTGTTATGCTCAAAGTCTTTTAATGGGCAAAATGAACACAATAATTTATTGTTACTCTAATTAGTCTTAATGGTCTAGTCAAAGAATTCTCAGTCCAGTTATGATGATAATAACAATAATAGTTCAAATTACATAGCATTAAATGATATAAACACAAACTTTTAAATATCTACCCCTCTTTGGTACCCATCCTTCCACTCCCCAAGGGTCCTGATGTTTTTGGTTTCTGGGTATGTGCAAGCAAGTCCTTCTCCAGTTGGAATGCAACACTGATCATTTCTTTCTTCTCATCCTTGGAATGTTTGGGGTCATTTTTGCCCGTTTTCCATGAACCTTCAACCCCTTCTCAGTCCTTATTGATCTGCAAGTCCATGTTATGTCCAAAGTTACTATCAATACCACAATTTACAGATGTCAGAAAGAAGTCACTTCTAAAACCATGTTACCCATCTCTAAGGGCTGCACTTCTCTGATGACTAGTAACTGACCACTGGTGAGCTGCTTTCAGCCCTGGGATCATATCCTTTGCCTATGCTTTCAAGGCTGTCCGCTATGTCCCCAATTCTGTAGTCCTCCAAATTGTATTTCTTTCTGGGAATCAAATATCAGTCTGCATAAAAAAACTATTTGTTTTCGCTTTTAGTAGATGATATTATAAGTATGCATATAGCATAAAATGTTATGCCAGAGATCTGCACCATGCTAAGCAAAAGCCAAAACAAAGTAAGTTATTTTAATAGTTGCTGTTATTAGCTAAAAAAAAATTTCCAGGGAGGCCAAGCAAAGTGCAGACAAAGAATGAGAAGTCATGGGACCCATGTTAACAGGAAGTCTGCACTCTGTTCCAGGCAATGGAATGTTATATTTACTGGGTTAATATGTTATGATAGACCTTCCCAGGGTATCTCCAGAACAGGGAACTGTAAAGGATGGTCCTATACTGAAGATGAGAAATGAGTATTTAACTGTGGGAGAGATGCCTAACAAAATTTGTGTAGGCTTTTAGTTCAAAATACTAAGCACAGCTTAAGATATAGTTCAGCTCCCAGCTCAGCCACTGCTTCTTGTGAATTTTCTAAAATAGTGCTTAATATGGTCATTGTCTCAGTCTTTTATTGATAAATGAGAGGATTGGAGAGGAGTGATTGTATCAATTATTAACAGTTAGGAGCCAAGGGAGCAGGTAGAAGGGTATGAATTCTTAGTAAGCTAAATATATTTATGTGAAATTTTTGAATCTCATAGCCTACATAGGCAGGAAATATTTCTGCCCTCACCTGAAAATTCTATTTTAAAATGTTATTTCTCCATTTTTGTTAGCAGTTGAACTGATTTGCTGCCACTGTCAACTGCCTCCAATTGGCATAAAACTAAGTGGTGTTTTGATGACGATATTTACCCGTCATTTCAACAGGGATTCTTACTGATGAAGCAGTCTTCCCATCTCCATCCCCACTCATACAAAAGAGGGATGGCACAGAAACAAGAAGATCCATCATCCACTGAGGCACGGCAGTCATGTTCCCTGACATATGGTCAGAGGGATAGGTTTGGGCACCAAGCTCAGCACTGGCTGAGCAAACATCCTAAAGGGGACAGGGGTGTCATTACTTATGCTGCAGATGAGAAAATGATGTCCTGGGAACATTATCTGTGTTTGTTTAATGCAAAAAGATGATTCCAATATATATTTAGCATCCACTGAATTATCAGCCTGTATTTTTGTGTCCCAGCCTGCATCCCTAGAGATAGTCTTCAGTAATCAAGGGTAAAGGAATGCCTTGAACTATAGAGTATTTATTTTTAATTTACATGTCTCTATTAGTTTTTAATACTATTGAGGTGAGAGAGGGAGTGGAGGCTCGGTAATTAATTGCTAGCTCTCTTTACCTGGCTCTTGTCCTATTACTTTTGGGCATCAAGGTCTCACTGTTTCTGTTTGGTGAATTTTACCAATGACCTCAAAACTAGAAGTCTCCAGTTCTTATTTTGTCTGCTGTGTTAAAATACATTCCAAAGACACAGCTTGTTCCAGTACAAATAATTGTTATCTAGAGTAAGCAGGGAGAAATCATGACAAATAGCTGATAAATATGGACTGCTCTATTGGTAGTCTCAGTGGAAAGAGCTTAAGGAGTGAGAGGCTGAATGTCATTACTGGTACAGGAAAAACCTCAGAGAAGGTAAATTGAGAATACAAGTGTGTCTCAGCAAGATGAAAGAGCATAAGATTTCTTTGCAGAGAAAGAAATGAAAAAAAAACAAACATAAAATTACAATCAGCCTCCATCTTTGGATGTTCTAAATGAAAATGAAACAAAAAGCCCATTGCACTGATACATATCCAGCTCCTGTTACAACAGCCTTGAAGGAAATCCATGTGAGAAGCATGCTAGTCCTCTGCAGAGATGCTTTGCTGGGGACGAAGGAGGGAGATGGAGCCAGTGAGGATGGTGGAGCTCAGGCACTGCTTTGCAGTGTCTTCTTCAATGAATTTTCTAGCTCACTAACTGTAGAATCTGGAATAATGTATCAGTGGGAACGCACATCTTCTGCAGTCCGTTCAGAAGGAGTAAATGAGCACCTTCTTCAGCTACACAGAAGATGCTAATTTACTGTATTGCAAGGCATTTCAAAACACAGCACCTTAATTCTGCTGAAGTGACTCTTCAGATCTAAACCACCATAATTCAAAGGGAAATTTAAGTGTGGGGAAGAAATTTCCATCTTCTCCTATGTATGTGTTTCCTTTGTAGGAAAGTCTTGGGAGAAATTTCCATTTTCTTTTACCTACATGTTTCCTGTGTAGAAAAGTCTTGGAACTACTTTCAGAAATAAACCTATTCCCTCAGCTTCTGAAGTCAAATGACCTCACCTTAGGCCTTCTTTTCTTTCCGTTTCTCCCCAGTAGTTATGGGGGTTTTTTTCCAAAATGTGTCACATTCTGCTTTAAACAAGTAGGATATTTACTGCATCCTCCAATGAGACCATTATTAGGCCAATAATTAAGCACTTTTGAAAGTTTCACTGGTGCTTTCTTCTTTACTATTCTGATATTTGTGTTTCAACATCATGATCATCTCCTACAAAATTTCTACTGACAGTTACACTAATCTTTGATTTCCCTGCTGTACCCCTAAGCAGGAGATGCACCATAAGATATCAAAACTAATACTCATGTTCATTAAAAGAAAACTAAGAGCTGGTGACATCTGCATAGCCACCCACCTACCAATCATGGTGGCTGAGTCTCAGTTACTCTGTAGACTGTAGAAAGAGCTATACAGAATGATACTGGGGAGCTGATGGGAATGCCTTACTGGTACTTCTTTTACATTCATTATTTTAATCTTCCTTTCTTCAAGATCTGGAGCTGTCAAAATGCATTTTCAAAAATTTTTTTGATAATAATTTTGCAAAAGTTACTGTGGAGAAATTTAAAAAGAAAATGTCTTGACATTTTTATTTTGGAAAGTCTACAGATTTCAGCATTCTAAATGTTAATGTTTAATGTTATGACTTTGAGCTGTTTTGACTTGTATATTTTTTATATAATTGTTAGTATACTTGATTTTGCATTTTTCATGGCACATTTTACATTTTACATTTCAAACTCTGACATGGCGAACATCGTAGCTAAATAAAACCCCAAAACATTGCTTTAATCTTTAGAAGTAGCAACTGCTTAAGTATTGTCTGGCACTCTACACGAGGAGAGTGGAGTGCTATTTCAGATGCTATATGACTAGAGCATATGAAAAATCCCCTCATAGTCAGGTCAGAGAAACTAGGCACTGTCAAAGTGTATTCCATCTACTCTTCTTTAGACCTCAGGCTTAGGACAAGAAGAAATGCACTCCATGAAGGACTCATTCAGTCAATGATATAGGCATTCTTTGTCATCTGAAGTATAGAAGGGTATCTAAGATGTCCTTATGGAGATCTGTTTCCAACTGGAGTGGCAGAGTAGATGGGACAGTCTGATCATCTCTGATAGCACTGGGCTACTGAAGTGAATCCAAGGTCTCTGATACTTTTTTGCTGAGTAGAAAGGAAGATTAAAAAAAGTATTCAGTTATCATAGACACCCAGAATGGGCTCAGCTGACTAAATTTAGATGTCTACTGCCATGTGAAACATTTTAGGGATCTCACTTGCCCTCCAGTTGTCTTTCCACTGTGGCCTGAGTTACCTCTCTGTCTTTTGTTATATCTGCTTGCTTATGAGGTTGTCTTAGATATGCCAGAACAGCTTATATGGCACAAGGTGCCTAAACTTAAGTAGGACGATCATGCCCTATAGGTGGCATTCACTTCCAGATTAAGACACTTAAATTTAAGTTTCTATATGGGCACCAAATGTCCAAGTTTCCAAAGGATTCAATGCAGGCAACAGAGCCTGGAGACCAATCCCAGTGTATAAATTTAGCAGCTATGGTCACTTTAAATCATAGAATCATTAAGGTTGGAAAAGACCTCCAAGATCATTGAATCTAACCTGGGGCCTCCCATCTGACATGGGCTGCTACTTCCCAACTGCCCAGCTCTCCCCTAGGTGTTGTATCCTCACTGTCTGACCTGTGAAGATTGTT
Source organism: Empidonax traillii (assembly GCF_003031625.1). Lineage (NCBI taxonomy): Eukaryota > Metazoa > Chordata > Aves > Passeriformes > Tyrannidae > Empidonax > Empidonax traillii. The sequence continues at coordinate 865,759 of NW_020955461.1, read as the reverse complement.
CAGATACCCCAGGGGACTTCAAATGGCACCAGATACTACAGGGTGGGCAGTGCCTGGAGCTCTGCAATGTACATACTGGCACTGCTGGCAGTATTTTGTAGGTATTGCGATGTGAAACTAATGACGACCCCTATAACTGGGGAAATAAAAAACATACCTTGGTCAAGTTTCTCACTACTGAGTAGATAAGATGTTTAGATCAAGGGAAAAGAAACAAATAAAGGGGTGTTAATTACAGCTCTTCTCAACATTTATAAAAAAAGAAAAAATGCAGCAACTTTAATAATATGGAGGCAGTTATAAAAAGACATTGAATTAAGGAAAACCAGAACAATTTCAATATATCTTGCTCTGTGAGAAACCTCAAAAATTATTTATTTTCATTTTTGCAATGAGAAATTTAAGAACATGCATTCAACTCAGCACCTGAAAAGCCTGTGGATTTCAGGCTAGTCTTCCCAGGGGGATCTGCCCTCTACCTTCACAACTGCACGCCCGTTTTGAGAGCCACCTTAACATATAGCACACAGTGATGTCATTCCTAACCTGTTTTCACTGGAGACACCTTCATAAAAATCTGGACTATCCAAGTCTGAAAAATGACTTCTCAACTACTTTGACTCAGCCAGAGGCACTAGATCTTGCTTAGATTTTGCTGAATCAAGCAGGCTCTGGGCTTATACACTGTAATTTTGGATGCACACTTGTTCTCCAAAACATTTTTTCCAAAGACTGCAGTCCTGATTTTTTTTCAAGCTACAGCTCCTAATAAATAACCTGGCTGACTTTCTCTATGACTTTTCTTAAGGTATGGTTTGCTAGAAAAATGTATGTGGGAAATTCTGGACAGATTGCTTGAGTTTGGGGAAAACTAGCAAAGGAGAAAATCGATATTTGTTACACAAATGTTACTATGGAGAAACTCCTGTCTCTGCAACAGGCACAAGAAATGGTGGTTTGAGATCCTGAAACAACTGCAGAAGAAGAAGCTAATGAAATGTGGATTTGGAACATTTACTCATTCTAAAGCTGCTGGAAAGAAAATGAAAGGAAAGGACTTGTATTTTACATGACCAATTGGAAACATCACTCTCCCACAAGGAAAAAGCATATGGATCAGGCAATGTATATTCACAGAACTTTGTTTATCCAGAAAAATTACAAACATTTTTTAAATTTTATGTACTTCATAACTGGAGCTCTGAGGAAACTTTGGTGCAGAATGAGAAAAACCACATGTAAAATTAATGGAAAAATGAAGATTTGTTAGATCCCATTAACCTGCTCGCTGCCAGTAAGTGGTTCATACCAAAGACTTGCTGATGATTTTGGCCTCCAGTCTGGAAAATAACAAGTCAAGGAACTCTGATTATCTGCTCATTATTCCAGAAGGTAAAAAAAAAAAAAAAAAAAAAAAAAAAAAAAAAAAAAAAAAAAAAAAAAAAAAAAAAAAAAAAAAAAAAAAAAAAAAAAAAAAAAAAA